>NC_069500.1:6487666-6723073 GCF_027579735.1 Bombina bombina
CTGTCTCATAATAATAATAATAATAATAAAAACCACTATTAGTGGTCACTAAGTTCCTTAGTATTCTATTATATCCTAAAGCCACACGTTTGTGACACACGAGTTCTTTATGTCCCCCTTACCATCTAATATGATCCTCATCACAAGATGTTATACTAAGATCCATATCCCAGCTAATGGTGGGTTAATTTAACCATAGTTATTATGACCATTGGTCTTAGTTTATGATGCACGCACAATTGGCTTATCATGGGATAATTAATCCCAACAATAAGTCGCCAAATAAGGTCACTGTTTCTACACTCTCAGATTATGCACTATTGGAAATGACAATACTCCTATCCCCCCTCCACATAGATATCTCATTATTTTCAATTCTCAATTTATTTAAATGTAATTCAATCGATTCAATGTAAATTAATTGAAAAAAATGCGAGCTTTAATTGAGAGATATTTACTAATTTATCCAAATGGGAAAATACATGTGCAATTTTTTTTTTTCCTTGTGTAATAAAAAACTTAAAACCCAGAATTCAATAGCCATATCCAAAAAGAGCAAACATTTGCATTGACAAAGAGGCCAGTTAGGCTTCGAAACATTTGCTGTCTTCAAACATGGCCACCAAATGCCAAGTTTTTTTTTTTTTGTAAATATTTTTATGTAAGATTCAACACAATACATACATAATATCTGAACCAGTGGGACGAAACAATAGTGCAATACAAACATGAGAAATAGGTCTGACAATAGTTACACCTCCAGATTGAGATAAGAGGCCACTCAAAAGGCCTCACAAGCATTGAACAGGACCACAGAAGGTCGTCTTGACCATAGGGGATCGTTCCAGGGTCGTAAATGACCCACTACTTTTTCTAGTTTATTTTCTGCAAGAGCCCAGTAAAGTTAGATAGACTTAGATTTAAAAATAAGGCATCGTCGCTTGCAAATAAGAAACTGCACCCATGTGTCATAGCCTAGACCACTATTATAAACCTATAAAGTTGTGATCTGGGAAAATAGATAGTGTTATCAACCTAAAATAAAAAAAAATAAAATAAAATAAAAATATCTCTCTTATCATATTGTGGCTCTCTAAAGCAGTTTAGGGGTTGCATTCAGGTTTTGTAAATAAGCCAAGAGAAGGGGGACCTGCTGCTAAGGGAAAGAGAACACTTATAGATCTCATGTAGTGAAGATGGGTATTTATCTAAGAGTAGGTGCAATAGCTGATCTACCATCCGTTAGCAGCATAAACTTCTATTGCTATACAGGGCCTGTAGGCCTCGCCAGGGGGTGTTACCCTCAAAAAACAGCACAAGTGTACGAGTCATAATTTAAACTGGAGTGCCAGATGCCCCGGACAAGCCAGGGGCACGTCCGGAATCATCAGTCAGCTCCCACCATTCATTATCAGGGCGCCCAGGCAGGCGGAGCCGAAAACAATGAAGAAATAAGGGAGAGGGTAGAGGCGTACACAGAGCAGGAAGATAAGCAAGAGAGACAGGTGAGGAACATCCAAGTGTCACTTATAGGGGCATGGGGATAAAGGGAAGAGGGGGGGGCTCAGACAGGGGGGAAGGGAAAGATAAAGGAGAGACTAAAGGAGAGGAGAGGACTTCCCGAAACAGGGGCGGGGGGGGGGCCTCTAAGTACTAATCAAGCCTAAATGGGGGGCCTGAAAATCCAGGTATTATTTATAGTTCCCTAGAGGGCTGGTTTCTATGGATCCAGAGATCCCAAATTCTCCAGTATGATTCCATTTTGTTTAGATGTTGGTAAAATCCTCTCTCCATCAGGGTATATGTTTCTAAGGTCTGTTTAACTTCAGACAAGGCAGGAGGATCCGGCTGTCTCCATCTCCTGGCAATGGAGAGTTTGGTGGCAGCAAAAATAAAAATGGCTAGTTGGCGTTAAGGTTTGGGTGTTTGTCTCGGGAAAATGTTAAGGAGAGCTATTCCCGGTTCCTCAGCGATTGACATCCCAACTGACTTGCACAACCCGAAAACCCCTTTCCATAGATTTTCCAGTACTGGGCAAGACCACCACATATGGAGATCGGAGCCCACCTGGCCGCATTTTCTCCAGCATAAGGACGTATGGGACGGGGCTATCTGCACTAATCTTAAGGGAATGTAGTGCCATCTTAAGCAAACTTTCATATAGAGTTCCAGTGAGTTATAACAATGGAGTGTTTTTTTAGTAAGCAGAAATGTTTGTGACCAGGTCTTCTCTGAGATTTGGGTTCTCAAATCTTTTTCCCAAGCCTTCAGTTGCCATACTACGCCTGTGCTAACGTCTTTCATTATTAACATGTAGTGAGTGGAAAGGGGTCTCACCAGGGACGAGCCTGATTTCCACCTTTGTTCCCAGGTTGTTAGAGCCCTGAGATCTGTCGCCGGGAATCCCCAGCTCGACAGGAATTTATGGAGACGAAGTCTTTCGAACAAGAACCACGGAGGGGGGTTGCTTTCGTCACCTCGTAGCTCGGGTTCGGCGAGCTGCAGGGTATTTTGTCGGTAAAGATCAGATACTCTTAGTAGGTCCCATTGACCCCATTGCGAGTAATGCGAATCAGGGACACCTCTAAGCAAGCCTATAATCAAATGAATAGGGGAGGGGTGTGGAGCTATGTCCGCATAATGCCTGATGTTCTTCCAACACACCAGGGTCTGTTTGATTATGGAATTCTTAATACCCACCTCGTCAATTAAGTAGTCTGTGATCCATGGCAAGTCTTCCAGCTTAACCCCCAAAGGGAGAGAGAACTGTTCAACTCTTTTCCAGCCCGATGTCTGTTCAGCAGTCCCCCAGTCACATATATGGGACAGTCTAGCGGCCTCGTAATAGGAGCTAGGCAACGTATTATTTTAATGTGACAAGACTTAGCCAAACAGAGGAGGAAAGGGATTTGGGAGTAGTAATAGATAACAAGCTAATGATGGGTGCACAATGCAGGGCAGCAGCTACAAATGCTAATAAGATACTAGCATGTATTAAAAGAGGCATTGATTTAAGGGAGGAAAGCATCATTCTGTCACTATATAAAGCCCTGGTAAGACCTCACCTTGAGTATGGAGTGCAGTTCTGGGAACCGATCGCTAAAAAAATACCTATTTAAAGTACCTATTTAAAGTACCTATTTAATTTAGCACTTGAGCCTCTGGCAATATTGCTAAGGAAAGAATTAGACGGGATTAAGATATGTAAAAAGAAAATAACACTTCTTTATGCAGATGATTTACTTGTCCTACTAACTAACACTAAGAAAAATATACCATTATTATCCCAGATTTTACAGGATTTCGGTACTTTTGCAGGTTATAAAATAAATATACAAAAAACTGAAATCTTCTGGCTAGACAAAAACAAAGACTCCATACAAAATATCCCGTTTAAAGAGGCAAAAGATTCATTCACTTATCTTGGAATCAAATTTTCTAAAAATATAGAAGAATGGTATGATTTCAGTTATCCACCTGTCTTTCTTAAAATTAAGCATGATTTGGAAAAAACATAATTTATGTAAGAACTTACCTGATAAATTCATTTCTTTCATATTGGCAAGAGTCCATGAGCTAGTGACGTATGGGATACACATTCCTACCAGGAGGGGCAAAGTTTCCCAAACCTCAAAATGCCTATAAATACACCCCTCACCACACCCACAATTCAGTTTAACGAATAGCCAAGAAGTGGGGTGATAAGAAAGGAGCGAAAGCATCAAACAAGGAATTGGAATAATTGTGCTTTATACAAAAAAATCATAACCCCCACAAAAAGGGTGGGCCTCATGGACTCTTGCCAATATGAAAGAAATGAATTTATCAGGTAAGTTCTTACATAAATTATGTTTTATTTCATGTAATTGGCAAGAGTCCATGAGCTAGTGACGTATGGGATAGCAGATACCCAAGATGTGGAACTTCTACGCAAGAGTCACTAGAGAGGGAGGGATTAAATAAAGACAGCCAATTCAGCTGAAAAAATAATCCATAACCCAAATCAAAAAGTTTTAATCTTAAAATGAAAAAAACAAATTATAAGCAGAAGAATCAAACTGAAAAAGCTGCCTGAAGTACTTTTCTACCAAAAACTGCTTCAGAAGAAGAAAAAACATCAAAATGGTAGAATTTAGTAAAAGTATGCAAAGAAGACCAAGTTGCTGCTTTGCAAATCTGATCAGCAGAAGCTTCATTTCTAAACGCCCAGGAAGTAGAAACTGACCTAGTAGAATGAGCTGTAATCCTTTGAGGCGGGGATTTACCCGACTCCACATAAGCATGATGAATCAAAGACTTTAACCAAGATGCCAAAGAAATGGCAGAGGCCTTCTGACCTTTCCTAGAACCAGAAAAGACAACAAATAGACTAGAAGTCTTCCTGAAATCTTTAGTAGCTTCAACATAATATTTCAAAGCTCTAACTACATCCAAAGAATGTAAAGATCTCTCCAGAGTATTCTTAGGATTAGGACATAATGAAGGGACAACAATTTTTCTACTAATGTTGTTAGAATTCACAACTTTAGGTAAAAATTTAAATGAAGTCTGCAACACCACCTTATCCTGATGAAAAATCAGAAAAGGAGATTCACAAGAAAGAGCAGATAATTCAGAAACTCTTCTAGCAGAAGAGATTTCCAAAAGGAACAAAACTTTCCAAGAAAGTAATTTAATATCCAGAGAATGCATAGGCTCAAACGGAGGAGCTTGTAAAGCCCTCAGAACCAAATTGAGACTTCAAGGAGGAGAGATTAACTTAATGACAGGTTTGATACGAACCAAAGCCTGTACAAAACAATGAATATCAGGATGATTAGCAATCTTTCTGTGAAAAAGTAAAAAAAAACAGCACCAAAAGTAAAAGTATAGTGATCTCTCCTACAATAATACAAATAACAGCAATTTGTATTGGCAGAACAGTAGTAAACAATTTTTAGTTTAGTCTTCACTCCAGCTTAAAATGAAATGGGAACATGCAGTTTGAAAAAACGCCACAAGATAGCATATGGGTAGGAAGTGGAGGTATCGGTTTAAGTATCGGTGCATTTGCACGAGTACAAGTACTCATGCAAATACTTGGTATCGGTGCAACTCTAATTATATATATATATATATATATATATATATATATATATATATATATATATATATATATACACATACATACATACAGGTATACCTCACTTTACAGCGCTTCACTTTACAGCGCTTCGCTAATACAGCGCTTTGTGGAGCTGAAGTTCAACATCCAAGGATTTTAAAACAGTGCTGTAATCTTCGTGAGATTGCAAGAAAAGTGACTGGCACAATTTTATTATGCTTAGTTCACTCTGTTTACAGCATTACAGTGCAATCTATGTCTCAGTGCTATACTCTGGCAAATTGTACTATAGTGATTGTCACTATTTTACAGGTACAGTATTTATTGAATACTGTGCTGTGCGAGTGTTAAACTAAACTTAGCGCTATTGCACACCTAATATAAGTTAATTAAAATATGTTTTTAAGTTTTTAAACACACTGGCAAGGAGGGAAAAGAAAGCTAAAACTGCCTTGTTTCACTTTAAGGCGGTTTTCACTTTACAGCGGGGCTCCGGTCCCTAACCCGCTGTATGAGCGGGGTATACCTGTACATACATACATATACACATATATATACATACACACATATACACATATATATATATATACACATATATACATATATATACACACACACACAGGTGTCCCTTGGTGCACCGTTTCAGAATAACAACCTTTTTTTACAGTCATGTGACTGCTATTGAAAAGCATTGAGAAGCAGTGCATTGATTAAAATAGCCAGTAGGTGGAACTGTCCGCTTGTTTTGCAGCAAAGATATGCAAGCCAAGCAAGCTAAAATGAATCAGTATAACTAGACCTGAGCTATCAAGCAGCTTTCATAGGAAAAAGATCTTCCTGTATATAAATCAGTCCAGATTGGAATGCATAGAAATAATTGTTTGTAGAAAAATGCAAGTAAAGTCTGTGTTGTGTGATTATTTTATGAGGTTTATAATGCTGTTTAGCAATTAAAGTCTTAATTTCAAAGCTTTAAAAATAATGTATTAGGTGTTACTTATGACAATTTTGAGAGGGGCCTGGAACCTAACTCCCTCACTTCCCATTGACTTACATTATAAACTGGGTTTCAATTTACAACCATTCCTTCTGGAACCTAACCCCGGCATAAACTGAGGGCTATCTATATAAATATGCAAACAACAAATGTTGTGCAAAAGAGATTTTCAGGGACAAAAAAAATCCAGGGACATACAACAAAATCCCGGGACTGTCCCTGGAAATCAGGGACTGTTGGCAACTAAGCCCCCCCCATACAAACAGCAGCCAAGGCTTAGTCAAATATCAAATAAATGATATATAATAAATAATATAACAACAAATATTAAAGAGAAAGCAAACACTCTATAAGAAACCTGTGTCCTAGTAGTGGTAATTCTAATGTTATTGTCAATATAACAACTGTGATCTGTATAGCCAGTGTACAAGTGGAAGTGGCTATATATATATATATATAATATGAAATAATCTAATTATCATTAGAATAAATAGAATGAAATTTGCCTTGGATCTTGGAAGTATTAATATACATCAATTCTAAATATATCATGTAGGTAAACTGTTAAACATTTTTGAACACAGTCTGTTTATTATTAACAAATGTTTATTATGTGCAATCATAAAAAGGATCAATATTTTAATCTTTATGTTTAACATTAGAAGGATTTTATAAGATAATATCCTTTTAAACAATAATATCTCTATAAGCTGATCTTCTTAGATAACTTCAATTCTGTTGTAACTAACTACGTATTGTTATCCATGTACTACCATAAAAACGGATAAAAAATGTTTTACTTAATTATTTAAAATATTTTTGGTTCTCTGTGTCCGCACTCACTAATGATATTAAATATTAAAAACTGAAGTATTAAATACTAAACATTATCTATAGAAGCTAAAAAGCTGTTATTAGGGAACTTCTAAAGTAGTTATAACATTCTTTATCCCCATGACTTCCAAAATACTGGATCAAATAAACAATGACCAAGTGTGATCGTTTTATAATTAAGTTACACCTATAAAGGTGTGTATGTTACCTTCCCCCTTTATCTTTGAGTACGGGGAAACCCGAAACGCGTCCTTTGGCATGGGATGTGACAGCTCTCTGCTTTTTTATTGTGTTGTGAGCCCTTACTGCTATTTTTGTGTGTTATAACAGTCTTTTAATTAAATAAATATGTGTTTTTACTGAGCCGCCCTAGCACTTTTTTCTTGGATTTGTTTGCTGCTTTGAACCTGGCTATTGGGCTCGTAAAACACTTTGACAAAAAAATATACATATTTGGATTTATTACTTGTCATCCATATTAACTAAGACTGTTATGTAGTTTGTTTACTTTTTATACACACAGCAGTGGGCAAATTTACAAGGAGGTGAAATAACTAATTAAACTCCTTTTATTGAACACAATAGTTCATACTTGATCATTATTAATGTGATATCCATAGTTGCATAGTTTTTTGAACAGAAAGTGTTTTTTAATAACACTTTGAAATAAAGGAATAAAGTATTTTTTAACTGTTAAGATGGAATCTGGAAATGGCATCCCAAAATACTATTCAATGGATAGAACATTTGATAAGGATTTGGAGTCATCTGAATTTGAAAATATATTTTCAACAAGTAGGACTCAGACAGCACTTGGGGATTTATTTTTTGAGATGGAGACCCTAAAAATTAAAGAGGCAAGGTTTAAAATAGATAAATGGACACTAGAGAGATACCATAAATTGAACATGATACCGAGAGGATTACGTTTAAATAAATACCCTACTTTTGAAGTCACAGATGAAGATTACATCAAAGAATGGAACGAAGTTTTAACAGAGTGCTCTATCAAACTTATGCTGCTAGTAATTAAATATAAAGCAATGGAACTTACTAAGACAAGAGAAAAGATAGTTGCATTACAAGTTTCACTAGATGGCTTCCTACAAGACCAAGATTACATGGAGATGGATGTGATATTACAAACCACTGTAGAAGAAACTAAGAAAAGCATCATTGAAGTAAAGCACTCCAAATACTTGAGACAATGATGACTATAAAAACAATGCAGTGTTCATAAGGAAGAGAAAGGATAGGTTCATTCAAAACAGGATGGGTAACAGACGAACGAGGAGATGGAGGTCTAGATCTCGCTCAAGACACAATGAAGTGAATGACGTGACCGAGTCATCATCTAAGAGGGTCTTTTTTTCGGACACTGATGCCGATTCTGGGGAAGATGAACTAACATTATATAATCCCCCAGAGACTGAACAAAGAACCGTTATCAATACTGACTATGAAATTCATAATCAGGGAGCAAATCTAGAAAGCAGACCATCTATCCTTAAAAAACAGGGTAAACAAAAGAAAGTGACAGGACAGAATAGAACAGCTGAGATACCACAATATACACAGGAATCCTATCCTAGGGAGATAGTACAAAATAAAAATAAAAATCAAGAGGTTAACTCAAAAAGAAATCAGTCAGTAGGTAGAGGAAGAGGTCAAAACAGACAGGATAGAGTGGATCCAGCAAAAAAGTACTCAAATATTGGGCAAAGATCAGAGAGTGCAAGACTACCAGTAGCTATGGGAGGTGTATATGAAGAACAGGAAAATCACACAAGTATGGAACAGGTTTTTTACCTTCCCCCAGAAAAACCAGAAGGGGGGGGGCAAGGAAAAAGCTTGCAAGGCAGGGAGCGTTATTTGCTCAGAACCAACAAGAATCAAACAAAGAATACTTTGTGAATAAAAAAGGGGAAACCATATATATTGTTGGTAATGTGATTAACGTGACAAATTCAGATCTTACTGATGCTCAATACTCAGTGTTAAATTTAGGATTAGGGTTTTCACCAACCACTAAGTTCAATCTTTTTAACACCCTAATTGATCTAAATAGATTTGTTAGACATCTCACATTAAGACGCCATTTTGCAAGTGACTCTGAAAATGAATTAATGTCTCCAGATTTGGATGATCCAGATATGCTAGCAAATGATCAAACTAGCAATTATGAATTGAGATTTGATGAACTCTGTAGCATCCAAGATCTGGAAGACCTTTTAGACCTTAATCAGCAGGATAATGAGTCCATTTATCAAACTTCAGGGACCTATAGATTAACTCAGTCCATGGCACAAAAATCTAGATTCTATCCACTACAAAGTAGAGTAAAGGTATTGGAGAGGTTTCACAAGAGTGTTGAACTAGAACTTACAAAACTATATAAGAATGATACTAACCACAAACAGAATTTTACTAAGTTGCAAAGATCAGCTGTAAAAGAGCTAAAAGATAATCACAATTTAGTGATTAAAAGATCTGATAAGGGGGGCACCACTGTTGTCTTACGCCAACTAAACGATACAAAGACCTATATTCAGATAATGAATAATCCAACAAGAAAAATACAGAGAGAGGTACATACACTAATTGATGAAGGAGTTGATAAGAAATATATTGATAAAAAAACATCTGATTTTTTGTGTGTCCAATTCCCTAGAATCCCGGGAATTTCATGTTTTACCCAAGGTCCATAAGTCCCTTGAGGACATAAAAGGGAGACCTATTGTGTCAGGAATTGGGTCAGTGTTGGAACCACTCTCAGAATGGGTGGATAGTGTGCTACAGCCTATGGTGTCCCAGCTATGGAGTTATCTGCGTGATACTAAACATCTATTGAATTTATTGGCAGATTTCAAATGGGAAGATGGCCATAGCTGGGTCACCATAGATGTGGTTTCACTATACTCTTCTATCCCCCACCAATGGGGTCTCATGGCAATTGAGTTCTTTTTGAAGTCTGCTACTAATTTTGATGTTGACCAAATTAACTATTTTCTCAGAATAGTTAGATACTTACTTGAACACAACTATCTTGAGTTTTATGGATTGTTTTATCTCCAAAGGTGTGGGACTGCCATGGGCGCAAAATTTGCGCCTTCCTACGCCAATCTCTTTTTGGGTTGGTGGGAGGCGTCCCACATCTTTGGAGATAACAAGTACAGAACCTCGGTGGCCTTCTACAGAAGGTTCATCGATGATTTAGTGATAATATGGAAAGGTACCTCAAATGAAGCACTTGAATTTTTGGAGATCCTAAACTCTAATCAAGTAGGCCTACATTTTACTATGGAATGGCATGAAAATAACAAATTATCTTGATATTACACTTACAGGGAACAAACACACAAATAAAATTGAAACTAAAATCTATCGAAAACCAATTGCTAAAAATAACCTTTTGCACTCCACTAGTAGCGAAATTGCTCCAATGAAGATGACTATAAAGTGGAATGTGAAAGGTTAACTGAAGATCTTTTGCAAAGAGGATATAATAAAAATGTGATATGACGGACCAAAAAGCTGGTAGACAGTATCCCAAGAGAGGATTTATTAAAAGAAAAAAATCAAAAAGAGACCATGCTATGACAGGAATAAGAATGAACCAAAGACAACATTTGTAACGAGTTTTAGTGATCAGTACCCACAAATAGTTCAGATCATTAAAAAGCATATTCCTATTTTACTGGCGGATTCTAAACTCAAAAAGGTTGTTGAATCAGGCTGTAAATTTTCATATAAATGAAGTATGACGCTTGGAAATATATTATCCCCCACAGAACTTCCAAAACAAAAGACAAACAGTAGTTGGCTAGTACAGAAGGGTACATTTAAATGTAATTGTGCCAGATGTAAAGCATGTAACTACGTTAATGTAAGTCCATTTTTTGAGTCCTATCGTACTAGAATGAGATACACCACTTCCCAATGCATAAATTGCAGTATGGGATATATTGTTTATCTGATCTCCTGTACTGATTGTAAACTGCAATATGTTGGACTCACCACTCATGAGGTAAGGTCAAGAGTCCGAGAACATATAAGCAATATAAATTGTGAAAAAGAATGTTCTCTCCTTGCCACACATTTTATACATCAACACCATCAGTCACTACAAACATTTAAGTGGCAGGCTATAGAGTTGGTATATACTCCAAAGAGAGGAGGTGACAGAGTTAAAGAACTTCAACGCAGAGAGGCCTTCTGGATCTTTAAATTGGAGACCAGATATCCAAAAGGTTTTAATTCCACCTTTGATATTATGAACCATTGGGAACTTTAATCTATTGCCAAAAAGCTTTATGGTATTTCTACTCTCTCACTAGTGTTTGGTACATCAAGTAAAACATCATATAAATGGAAATAAATGAAAGATTTTTATTATGATGTGATAGATAGAAGAATCTTGGTAAAGATCTATTTAAAATCTAAAAATCTAAAAGTTTAAAATTTCAGATTTCTTTTTAAAATTTAAAAAATTTGAAATTTATGATTAAAATTGATAAAAATTCTATTAAGAAGTTTAGAACATACTATCAATCAAATAAATGATATACAACAAATATTAAAGAGAAAGCAAACACTCTATAAGAAACCTGTGTCCTAGTAGTGGTAATTCTAATGTTATTGTCAATATAACAACTGTGATCTGTATAGCCAGTGTACAAGTGGAAGTGGCTATATATATATATAATATGAAATAATCTAATTATCATTAGAATAAATAGAATGAAATTTGCCTTGGATCTTGGAAGTATTAATATACATCAATTCTAAATATATCATGTAGGTAAACTGTTAAACATTTTTGAACACAGTCTGTTTATTATTAACAAATGTTTATTATGTGCAATCATAAAAAGGATCAATATTTTAATCTTTATGTTTAACATTAGAAGGATTTTATAAGATAATATCCTTTTAAACAATAATATCTCTATAAGCTGATCTTCTTAGATAACTTCAATTCTGTTGTAACTAACTACGTATTGTTATCCATGTACTACCATAAAAACGGATAAAAAATGTTTTACTTAATTATTTAAAATATATTTGGTTCTCTGTGTCCGCACTCACTAATAATATTAAATATTAAAAACTGAAGTATTAAATACTAAACATTATCTATAGAAGCTAAAAAGCTGTTATTAGGGAACTTCTAAAGTAGTTATAACATTCTTTATCCCCATGACTTCCAAAATACTGAATCAAATAAACAATGACCAAGTGTGATCGTTTTATAATTAAGTTACACCTATAAAGGTGTGTATGTTACCTTGCCCCTTTATCTTTGAGTACGGGGAAACCCGAAACGCGTCCTTTGGCATGGGATGTGACAGCTCTCTGCTTTTTTATTGTGTTGTGAGCCCTTACTGCTATTTTTGTGTGTTATAACAGTCTTTTAATTAAATAAATATTATGTGTTTTTATTGAGCCGCCCTAGCACTTTTTTCTTGGATTTGTTTAAGGCTTAGCGCCCCCCCCTACATACAGCAGCCATGACTTAGCGCCCCCCCTGCACACAGCAGCCATGGCTTAGCGCCCCCCCCTGCACACAGCAGCCAAGGCTTAGCGCCCCCCATACACACAGCAGCCAAGGCTTAGCGCCCCCCATACACACAGCAGCCAAGGCTTAGCGCCCCCCATACACACAGCAGCCAAGGCTTAGCGCCCCCCATACACACAGCAGCCAAGGCTTAGCGCCCCCCATACACACAGCAGCCAAGGCTTAGCGCCCCCCATACACACAGCAGCCAAGGCTTAGCGCCCCCCATACACACAGCAGCCAAGGCTTAGCGCCCCCCATACACACAGCAGCCAAGGCTTAGCGCCCCCCATACACACAGCAGCCAAGGCTTAGCGCCCCCCATACACACAGCAGCCAAGGCTTAGCGCCCCCCCATACACACAGCAGCCAAGGCTTAGCGCCCCCCATACACACAGCAGCCAAGGCTTAGCGCCCCCCATACACACAGCAGCCAAGGCTTAGCGCCCCCCATACACACAGCAGCCAAGGCTTAGCGCCCCCCATACACACAGCAGCCAAGGCTTAGCGCCCCCCATACACACAGCAGCCAAGGCTTAGCGCCCCCCATACACACAGCAGCCAAGGCTTAGCGCCCCCCATACACACAGCAGCCAAGGCTTAGCGCCCCCCATACACACAGCAGCCAAGGCTTAGTGCAGTAGAGAGTAACACACAGGGTTTTTATATAGTACAATGTGTCCGATATAAACAAGCAAAAGCCAATCACATTCTGCCCCTTGTGTCCAGATTCCTGGGAGTAACAATTAACCCTCCCTTTTATGTCCGATAATTAACCTTCTTCTAGAGCAGACATCCTCAAACTTGGCCCTCCAGAAGTTTTGGAACTACATTTACCATGATGTTCAGCCAGCTGATATGCTGGCTGAGCAATGCATCATGGGAAATTTAGTTCCAAAACATCTGTAGGACCAAGTTTGAGGATGTCTGCTCTAGAGGGAGCCCCCCCCCCAGTGCTTGTAATCATTGTAAACGCACAGTTCTCTCTCACACACACACAGTTCTCTCACACACACACACACACACAGTTCTCTCACACACACACACACAGACACAGTTCTCTCACACACACACACACAGACACAGTTCTCTCACACACACACACACAGACACAGTCTCTCTCTCTCACACACACACACAGACACAGTTCTCTCACACACACACACACACAGACACAGTTCTCTCACACACACACACAGACACAGTTCTCTCACACACACACACAGACACAGTTCTCTCACACACACACACACACAGACACAGTTCTCTCACACACACACACAGACACAGTTCTCTCACACACACACACAGACACAGTTCTCTCACACACACACACACACAGTTCTCTCACACACACACACACAGTTCTCTCACACACACACACACAGTTCTCTCACACACACACACACAGTTCTCTCACACACACACACACAGTTCTCTCACACACACACACACAGTTCTCTCACACACACACACACAGTTCTCTCACACACACACACACAGTTCTCTCACACACACACACACAGTTCTCTCACACACACACACACAGTTCTCTCACACACACACACACAGTTCTCTCACACACACACACACAGTTCTCTCACACACACACACACAGTTCTCTCACACACACACACACAGTTCTCTCACACACACACACACAGTTCTCTCACACACACACACACAGTTCTCTCACACACACACACACAGTTCTCTCACACACACACACACAGTTCTCTCACACACACACACACAGTTCTCTCACACACACACACACAGTTCTCTCACACACACACACAGTTCTCTCACACACAGTTCTCTCACACACACACACAGTTCTCTCACACACACACACAGTTCTCTCACACACACACACAGTTCTCTCACACACACACACAGTTCTCTCACACACACACACAGTTCTCTCACACACACACACAGTTCTCTCACACACACACACAGTTCTCTCACACACACACACAGTTCTCTCACACACACACACAGTTCTCTCACACACACACACAGTTCTCTCACACACACACACAGTTCTCTCACACACACACACAGTTCTCTCACACACACACACAGTTCTCTCACACACACACACAGTTCTCTCACACACACACACAGTTCTCTCACACACACACAGTTCTCTCACACACACACACAGTTCTCTCACACACACACACAGTTCTCTCACACACACACAGTTCTCTCACACACACACAGTTCTCTCACACACACACAGTTCTCTCACACACACACAGTTCTCTCACACACACACAGTTCTCTCACACACACACAGTTCTCTCACACACACACAGTTCTCTCACACACACAGTTCTCTCACACACACACAGTTCTCTCACACACACACAATTCTCTCTCACACACACACACGTGTCTAACTCGCGCACACAATTCTCTCTCACACACAAAATACTCTCGCAGAGAAACACAAACACATTTAGAAACACATTTTATCTGGCATGCACACACTCACACACAAACAGACACACACTCACTAGCACACAGAAGCACACACAGAGAGACTTTTTGTGTTTTAACATATCTAAAAGGGTGCAATAGTGTAGTAGTCTTACAATAGTAATTGGTTTTTTACAAAATTTACGGTTGACACATGGTTTTAAAGGAACAATAAAGTCAAAATTAAACAAACAATCAAAATTAGCGATTCAGATACAACATGCGATTTTAATAATCTAAATACTTATAGTATTGCTTTGTTCTCTTTAATCCTTTATTAAAAAGCATACTTAGGCTGGCACAGGAGCAGCTACTGGCCCATTACCCCTCCATACAAAGACAGAGGCTGCCGCTGCTGGCCCCTTACCCCCCCATACAGAGGCAGCCGCTGGCCCCTTACCCTCCTCCCCCATACAGAGGCAGCCGCTGGCCCCTTACCCCCCCCCCCCCCCATACAGAGGCAGCCGCTGGCCCCTTACCCTCCCCCCCCCATACAGAGGCAGCCGCAGGCCCCACAGAGGCAGCCGCTGGCCCCTTACCCCCCCCCCCATACATACAGAGGCAGTCGATGGCCCCTAATCCCCTAGCAACCCCCACAAGCTGCTTACTGCTGATTTTTCATCACATTTACCTGTCACATGTGGCCTCAGATGACCGTTCAGTGGTGTCCGGAGAGGCCATGCCCTCAGCTGCAGAGAGAGACGTTACAGATCAGACCGTAGTTATATGAGTGACATAACCATTACTGCGTATTCCCTTTATACCACGTACGTACCTAATGTGTGTGACTGTCTCTGCGTATTCCCTGTATAGAGCGTAAGTACCTAATGTCTGTGACTCTCAGCTGTGTGTGCACAAGCTGTGTGTACCTGTGTGAGTGTGTCTCAGCTGTGTGTACCTGTGTGAGTGTGTCTCAGCTGTGTGTACCTGTGTGAGTGTGTCTCAGCTGTGTGTACCTGTGTGAGTGTGTCTCAGCTGTGTGTACCTGTGTGAGTGTGTCTCAGCTGTGTGTGCACAAGTTGTGTGTACCGGGGTGTGTTTCAGCTGTGTGCACAAGTTGTGTGTACCGGGGTGTGTTTCAGCTGTGTGTGCACAAGCTGTGTGTACCTGTGTGAGTGTGTCTCAGCTGTGTGTACCTGTGTGAGTGTGTCTCAGCTGTGTGTACCTGTGTGAGTGTGTCTCAGCTGTGTGTACCTGTGTGAGTGTGTCTCAGCTGTGTGTACCTGTGTGAGTGTGTCTCAGCTGTGTGTGCACAAGTTGTGTGTACCGGGGTGTGTTTCAGCTGTGTGCACAAGTTGTGTGTACCGGGGTGTGTTTCAGCTGTGTGTGCACAAGTTGTGTGTACCTGTGTGTGTACCTGTGTGTGTACCTGTGTGTGTACCTGTGTGTGTACCTGTGTGTGTACCTGTGTGTGTTTCAGCTGTGTGTGCACAAGTTGTGTGTACCTGTGTGAGTGTGTCTCAGCTGTGTGTACCTGTGTGAGTGTGTCTCAGCTGTGTGTACCTGTGTGAGTGTGTCTCAGCTGTGTGTGCACAAGTTGTGTGTACCGGGTGTGTTTCAGCTGTGTGTGCACAAGTTGTGTGTACCTGTGTGAGTGTGTCTCAGCTGTGTGTACCTGTGTGAGTGTGTCTCAGCTGTGTGTACCTGTGTGAGTGTGTCTCAGCTGTGTGTGCACAAGTTGTGTGTACCGGGTGTGTTTCAGCTGTGTGTGCACAAGTTGTGTGTACCTGTGTGAGTGTGTCTCAGCTGTGTGTACCTGTGTGAGTGTGTCTCAGCTGTGTGTACCTGTGTGAGTGTGTCTCAGCTGTGTGTACCTGTGTGAGTGTGTCTCAGCTGTGTGTGCACAAGTTGTGTGTACCGGGGTGTGTTTCAGCTGTGTGTGCACAAGTTGTGTGTACCGGGGTGTGTTTCAGCTGTGTGTGCACAAGTTGTGTGTACCGGGGTGTGTTTCAGCTGTGTGTGCACAAGTTGTGTGTACCGGGGTGTGTTTCAGCTGTGTGTGCACAAGTTGTGTGTACCGGGGTGTGTTTCAGCTGTGTGTGCACAAGTTGTGTGTACCGGGGTGTGTTTCAGCTGTGTGTGCACAAGTTGTGTGTACCTGTGTGAGTGTGTCTCAGCTGTGTGTACCTGTGTGAGTGTGTCTCAGCTGTGTGTACCTGTGTGAGTGTGTCTCAGCTGTGTGTACCTGTGTGAGTGTGTCTCAGCTGTGTGTACCTGTGTGAGTGTGTCTCAGCTGTGTGTACCTGTGTGAGTGTGTCTCAGCTGTGTGTACCTGTGTGAGTGTGTCTCAGCTGTGTGTACCTGTGTGAGTGTGTCTCAGCTGTGTGTACCTGTGTGAGTGTGTCTCAGCTGTGTGTACCTGTGTGAGTGTGTCTCAGCTGTGTGTGCACAAGTTGTGTGTACCGGGTGTGTTTCAGCTGTGTGTGCACAAGTTGTGTGTACCGGGGTGTGTTTCAGCGCTGTGTGCACAAGTTGTGTGTACCGGGGTGTGTTTCAGCTGTGTGTGCACAAGTTGTGTGTACCGGGGTGTGTTTCAGCTGTGTGTGCACAAGTTGTGTGTACCGGGGTGTGTTTCAGCTGTGTGTGCACAAGTTGTGTGTACCTGTGTGAGTGTGTCTCAGCTGTGTGTACCTGTGTGAGTGTGTCTCAGCTGTGTGTACCTGTGTGAGTGTGTCTCAGCTGTGTGTACCTGTGTGAGTGTGTCTCAGCTGTGTGTACCTGTGTGTGTGTGTCTCAGCTGTGTGTACCTGTGTGAGTGTGTCTCAGCTGTGTGTACCTGTGTGAGTGTGTCTCAGCTGTGTGTACCTGTGTGAGTGTGTCTCAGCTGTGTGTACCTGTGTGAGTGTGTCTCAGCTGTGTGTGCACCTGTGTGAAGTGTGTCTCAGCTGTGTGTGCACAAGTTGTGTGTACCGGGTGTGTTTCAGCTGTGTGTGCACAAAGTTGTGTGTACCGGGTGTGTTTCAGCTGTGTTGTGCACAGTTGTGTGTACCGGGGTGTGTTTCAGCTGTTTTGTCCCCTGTGTGTGCACAAGTTGTGTGTACCTGTGTGAGTGTGTCTCAGCTGTGCTGTACCGTGTGAGTGTGTCTCAGCTGTGTGTACCTGTGTGAGTGTGTCTCAGCTGTGTGTGCACAAGTTGTGTGTACCGGGTGTGTTTCAGCTGTGTGTGCACAAGTTGGTGTACCTGTGTGAGTGTGTCTCAGCTGTGTGTACCTGTGTGAGTGTGTCTCAGCTGTGTGTGCACAAGTTGTGTGTACCGGGTGTGTTTCAGCTGTGTGTGCACAAAGTTGTGTTGTACCGGGTGTGTTTCAGCTGGTGTGTGCACAAGTTGTGTGTACCGGGGTGTGTTTCAGCTGTGTGTGCACAAGTTGTGTGTACCGGGGTGTGTTTTCAGCTGTGTGTGCACAAGTTGTGTGTACCTGTGTGAGTGTGTCTCAGCTGTGTGTACCTGTGTGAGTGTGTCTCAGCTGTGTGTACTGTGTGAGTGTGTCTCAGCTGTGTGTACCTGTGTGAGTGTGTCTCAGCTGTGTGTACCTGTGTGAGTGTGTCTCAGCTGTGTGTACCTGTGTGAGTGTGTCTCAGCTGTGTGTGCACAAGTTGTGTGTACCGGGTGTGTTTCAGCTGTGAGTGCACAAGTTGTGTGTACCGGGGTGTGTTTCAGCTGTGTGTGCACAAGTTGTGTGTACCGGGGTGTGTTTCAGCTGTGTGTGCACAAGTTGTGTGTACCGGGGTGTGTTTCAGCTGTGTGTGCACAAGTTGTGTGTACCGGGGTGTGTTTCAGCTGTGTGTGCACAAGTTGTGTGTACCTGTGTGAGTGTGTGCACAAGTTGTGTGTACCTGTGTGAGTGTGTCTCAGCTGTGTGTACCTGTGTGAGTGTGTCTCAGCTGTGTGTACCTGTGTGAGTGTGTCTCAGCTGTGTGTACCTGTGTGAGTGTGTCTCAGCTGTGTGTGCACATGTTGTGTGTACCGGGTGTGTTTCAGCTGTGTGTGCACAAGTTGTGTGTACCTGTGTGAGTGTGTCTCAGCTGTGTGTACCTGTGTGAGTGTGTCTCAGCTGTGTGTACCTGTGTGAGTGTGTCCTCAGCTGTGTGTGCACAAGTTGTGTGTACCGGGTGTGTTTCAGCTGTGTGTGCACAAGTTGTGTGTACCGGGTGTGTTTCAGCTGTGTGTGCACAAGTTGTGTGTACCGGGTGTGTTTCAGCTGTGTGTGCACAAGTTGTGTGTACCGGGGTGTGTTTCAGCTGTGTGTGCACAAGTTGTGTGTACCTGTGTGAGTGTGTCTCAGCTGTGTGTACCTGTGTGAGTGTGTCTCAGCTGTGTGTACCTGTGTGAGTGTGTCTCAGCTGTGTGTGCACAAGTTGTGTGTACCGGGTGTGTTTCAGCTGTGTGTGCACAAGTTGTGTGTACCTGTGTGAGTGTGTCTCAGCTGTGTGTACCTGTGTGAGTGTGTCTCAGCTGTGTGTACCTGTGTGAGTGTGTCTCAGCTGTGTGTACCTGTGTGAGTGTGTCTCAGCTGTGTGTGCACAAGTTGTGTGTACCGGGGTGTGTTTCAGCTGTGTGTGCACAAGTTGTGTGTACCGGGTGTGTTTCAGCTGTGTGTGCACAAGTTGTGTGTACCGGGGTGTGTTTCAGCTGTGTGTGCACAAGTTGTGTGTACCTGTGTGAGTGTGTCTCAGCTGTGTGTACCTGTGTGAGTGTGTCTCAGCTGTGTGTGCACAAGTTGTGTGTACCGGGTGTGTTTCAGCTGTGTGTGCACAAGTTGTGTGTACCGGGTGTGTCTCAGCTGTGTGTGCACAAGTTGTGTGTACCGGGTGTGTCTCAGCTGTGTGTGCACAAGTTGTGTGTACCGGGGTGTGTCTCAGCTGTGTGTGCACAAGTTGTGTGTACCGGGTGTGTTTCAGCTGTGTGTGCACAAGTTGTGTGTACCTGTGTGAGTGTGTCTCAGGCTGTGTGTACCTGTGTGAGTGTGTCTCAGCTGTGTGTACCTGTGTGAGTGTGTCTCAGCTGGGGTGCACAAGTTTGTGTGTACGCTGTGTGAGTGTGTCTCAGCTGTGTGTGCACAAGTTGTGGTGTACCGGTGTGTCTCAGCTGTGTGTGCACAAGTTTGTGTGTACCGGGTGTGTCTCAGCTGTGTGTGCACAAGTTGTGTGTACCGGGTGTGTCTCAGCTGTGTGTGCACAAGTTGTGTGTACCGGGTGTGTCTCAGCTGTGTGTGCACAGTGTGTGTGTGTACCGGGTGTGTCTCAGCTGTGTGTGCACATGTTTGTGTACCGGGTGTGTCTCAGCTGTGTGTGCACAAGTTGTGTGTACCAGGGTGTGTCTCAGCTGTGTGTGCACAAGTTGTGTGTACCGGGTGTGTCTCAGCTGTGTGTGCACAAGTTGTGTGTACCGGGGTGTGTTTCAGCTGTGTGTGCACAAGTTGTGTGTACCGGGTGTGTTTCAGCTGTGTGTGCACAAGTTGTGTGTACCTGTGTGAGTGTGTCTCAGCTGTGTGTACCTGTGTGAGTGTGTCTCAGCTGTGTGTGCACAAGTTGTGTGTACCGGGTGTGTTTCAGCTGTGTGTGCACAAGTTGTGTGTACCGGGGTGTGTTTCAGCTGTGTGCACAAGTTGTGTGTACCGGGGTGTGTTTCAGCTGTGTGTGCACAAGTTGTGTGTACCGGGGTGTGTTTCAGCTGTGTGTGCACAAGTTGTGTGTACCTGTGTGAGTGTGTCTCAGCTGTGTGTACCTGTGTGAGTGTGTCTCAGCTGTGTGTACCTGTGTGAGTGTGTCTCAGCTGTGTGTACCTGTGTGAGTGTGTCTCAGCTGTGTGTACCTGTGTGAGTGTGTCTCAGCTGTGTGTGCACAAGTTGTGTGTACCGGGTGTGTTTCAGCTGTGTGTGCACAGGTTGTGTGTACCGGGGTGTGTTTCAGCTGTGTGTGCACAAGTTGTGTGTACCGGGTGTGTCTCAGCTGTGTGTGCACAAGTTGTGTGTACCGGGTGTGTCTCAGCTGTGTGTGCACCGGGTGTGTCTCAGCTGTGTGTGCACAAGTTGTGTGTACCTGTGTGAGTGTGTCTCAGCTGTGTGTACCTGTGTGAGTGTGTCTCAGCTGTGTGTACCTGTGTGAGTGTGTCTCAGCTGTGTGTGCACAAGTTGTGTGTACCGGGTGTGTTTCAGCTGTGTGTGCACAAGTTGTGTGTACCTGTGTGAGTGTGTCTCAGCTGTGTGTACCTGTGTGAGTGTGTCTCAGCTGTGTGTACCTGTGTGAACCTGTCTCAGCTGTGTGTACCTGTGTGAGTGTGTCTCAGCTGTGTGTGCACAAGTTGTGTGTACCGGGTGTGTTTCAGCTGTGTGTGCACAAGTTGTGTGTACCTGTGTGAGTGTGTCTCAGCTGTGTGTACCTGTGTGAGTGTGTCTCAGCTGTGTGTGCACAAGTTGTGTGTACCGGGTGTGTCTCAGCTGTGTGTGCACAAGTTGTGTGTACCGGGTGTGTTTCAGCTGTGTGTGCACAAGTTGTGTGTACCTGTGTGAGTGTGTCTCAGCTGTGTGTACCTGTGTGAGTGTGTCTCAGCTGTGTGTACCTGTGTGAGTGTGTCTCAGCTGTGTGTGCACAAGTTGTGTGTACCGGGTGTGTTTCAGCTGTGTGTGCACAAGTTGTGTGTACCTGTGTGAGTGTGTCTCAGCTGTGTGTGCACAAGTTGTGTGTACCGGGTGTGTCTCAGCTGTGTGTGCACAAGTTGTGTGTACCGGGTGTGTCTCAGCTGTGTGTGCACAAGTTGTGTGTACCGGGTGTGTCTCAGCTGTGTGTGCACAAGTTGTGTGTACCGGGTGTGTTTCAGCTGTGTGTGAACAAGTTGTGTGTACCGGGTGTGTTTCAGCTGTGTGTGCACAAGTTGTGTGTACCTGTGTGAGTGTGTCTCAGCTGTGTGTACCTGTGTGAGTGTGTCTCAGCTGTGTGTGCACAAGTTGTGTGTACCGGGTGTGTTTCAGCTGTGTGTGCACAAGTTGTGTGTACCGGGGTGTGTTTCAGCTGTGTGTGCACAAGTTGTGTGTACCTGTGTGAGTGTGTCTCAGCTGTGTGTACCTGTGTGAGTGTGTCTCAGCTGTGTGTGCACAAGTTGTGTGTACCGGGTGTGTTTCAGCTGTGTGTGCACAAGTTGTGTGTACCGGGGTGTGTTTCAGCTGTGTGTGCACAAGTTGTGTGTACCGGGGTGTGTTTCAGCTGTGTGTGCACAAGTTGTGTGTACCTGTGTGAGTGTGTCTCAGCTGTGTGTACCTGTGTGAGTGTGTCTCAGCTGTGTGTACCTGTGTGAGTGTGTACCGGGTGTTTCAGCTGTGTGTGCACAAGTTGTGTGTACCGGGGTGTGTTTCAGCTGTGTGTGCACAAGTTGTGTGTACCGGGGTGTGTTTCAGCTGTGTGTGCACAAGTTGTGTGTACCGGGGTGTGTTTCAGCTGTGTGTGCACAAGTTGTGTGTACCTGTGTGAGTGTGTCTCAGCTGTGTGTACCTGTGTGAGTGTGTCTCAGCTGTGTGTACCTGTGTGAGTGTGTCTCAGCTGTGTGTACCTGTGTGAGTGTGTCTCAGCTGTGTTTACCTGTGTGAGTGTGTCTCAGCTGTGTTTGCACAAGTTGTGTGTACCGGGTGTGTTTCAGCTGTGTGTGCACAAGTTGTGTGTACCTGTGTGAGTGTGTCTCAGCTGTGTGTACCTGTGTGAGTGTGTCTCAGCTGTGTGTGCACAAGTTGTGTGTACCGGGGTGTGTTTCAGCTGTGTGTGCACAAGTTGTGTGTACCTGTGTGAGTGTGTCTCAGCTGTGTGTACCTGTGTGAGTGTGTTTCAGCTGTGTGTGCACAAGTTGTGTGTACCGGGTGTGTTTCAGCTGTGTGTGCACAAGTTGTGTGTACCTGTGTGAGTGTGTTTCAGCTGTGTGTGCACAAGTTGTGTGTACCGGGGTGTGTTTCAGCTGTGTGTGCACAAGTTGTGTGTACCGGGGTGTGTTTCAGCTGTGTGTGCACAAGTTGTGTGTACCGGGGTGTGTTTCAGCTGTGTGTGCACAAGTTGTGTGTACCGGGGTGTGTTTCAGCTGTGTGTGCACAAGTTGTGTGTACCGGGGTGTGTTTCAGCTGTGTGTGCACAAGTTGTGTGTACCGGGGTGTGTTTCAGCTGTGTGTGCACAAGTTGTGTGTACCGGGGTGTGTTTCAGCTGTGTGTACCTGTGTGAGTGTGTCTCAGCTGTGTGTACCTGTGTGAGTGTGTCTCAGCTGTGTGTACCTGTGTGAACCTTTGTGAGTGTGTACCTATGTGTGTGTCTCAGCTGTGTGTACCTTTGTGAGTGTGTACCTATGAGTGTGTCTCAGCTGTGTGCACCTGTGTGAGTGTGTCTCAGCTGTGTGCACCTGTGTGAGTGTGTCTCAGCTGTGTGCACCTGTGTGAGTGTGTCTCAGCTGTGTGCACCTGTGTGAGTGTGTCTCAGCTGTGTGCACCTGTGTGAGTGTGTCTCAGCTGTGTGCACCTGTGTGAGTGTGTCTCAGCTGTGTGCACCTGTGTGAGTGTGTCTCAGCTGTGTGCACCTGTGTGAGTGTGTCTCAGCTGTGTGCACCTGTGTGAGTGTGTCTCAGCTGTGTGCACCTGTGTGAGTGTGTCTCAGCTGTGTGCACCTGTGTGAGTGTGTCTCAGCTGTGTGCACCTGTGTGAGTGTGTCTCAGCTGTGTGCACCTGTGTGAGTGTGTCTCAGCTGTGTGCACCTGTGTGTGTGTGTCTCAGCTGTGTGCACCTGTGTGTGTGTGTCTCAGCTGTGTGCACCTGTGTGTGTGTGTGTCTCAGCTGTGTGTACCTGTGTGTGTGTGTCTCAGCTGTGTGTACCTGTGTGTGTGTGTCTCAGCTGTGAGTACCTGTGTGAGTGTGTCTCAGCTGTGAGTACCTGTGTGAGTGTGTCTCAGCTGTGTGTACCTGTGTGAGTGTGTCTCAGCTGTGTGTACCTGTGTGAGTGTGTCTCAGCTGTGTGTACCTGTGTGTCTCAGCTGTGTGTACCTGTGTGTGTGTGTCTCAGCTGTGAGTACCTGTGTGTGTGTGTCTCAGCTGTGAGTACCTGTGTGTGTGTGTCTCAGCTGTGAGTACCTGTGTGTGTGTGTCTCAGCTGTGTGTACCTGTGTGAGTGTGTACCTATGTGTGTGTCTCAGCTGTGTGTACCTGTGTGAGTGTGTACCTGTGTGAGTGTGTGTCTCAGCTGTGTGCACCTGTGTGAGTGTGTGTCTCAGCTGTGTGCACCTGTGTGAGTGTGTCTCAGCTGTGTGCACCTGTGTGAGTGTGTACCTATGTGTGTGTCTCAGCTGTGTGTACCTGTGTGAGTGTGTCTCAGCTGTGTGTACCTATGTGTGTGTCTCAGCTGTGTGTACCTTTGTGAGTGTGCACCTATGAGTGTGTCTCAGCTGTGTGTACCTTTGTGAGTGTGCACCTATGAGTGTGTCTCAGCTGTGTGTACCTTTGTGAGTGTGCACCTATGAGTGTGTCTCAGCTGTGTGCACCTGTGTGAGTGTGTCTCAGCTGTGTGCACCTGTGTGAGTGTGTCTCAGCTGTGTGCACCTGTGTGAGTGTGTCTCAGCTGTGTGCACCTGTGTGAGTGTGTCTCAGCTGTGTGCACCTGTGTGAGTGTGTCTCAGCTGTGTGCACCTGTGTGAGTGTGTCTCAGCTGTGTGCACCTGTGTGAGTGTGTCTCAGCTGTGTGCACCTGTGTGAGTGTGTCTCAGCTGTGTGCACCTGTGTGAGTGTGTCTCAGCTGTGTGCACCTGTGTGAGTGTGTCTCAGCTGTGTGTACCTGTGTGAGTGTGTACCTGTGTGAGTGTGTCTCAGCTGTGTGTACCTGTGTGAGTGTTTCTCAGCTGTGTGTACCTGTGTGAGTGTGTCTCAGCTGTGTGTACCTGTGTGAGTGTGTGTCTCAGCTGTGTGTACCTGTGTGAGTGTGTGTCTCAGCTGTGTGTACCTGTGTGAGTGTGTGTCTCAGCTGTGTGTACCTGTGTGAGTGTGTGTCTCAGCTGTGTGTACCTGTGTGAGTGTGTCTCAGCTGTGTGTACCTGTGTGAGTGTGTACCTGTGTGAGTGTGTACCTGTGTGAGTGTGTACCTGTGTGAGTGTCTCAGCTGTGTGTACCTTTGTGAGTGTGTACCTATGAGTGTGTCTCAGCTGTGTGCACCTGTGTGAGTGTGTCTCAGCTGTGTGCACCTGTGTGAGTGTGTCTCAGCTGTGTGCACCTGTGTGAGTGTGTCTCAGCTGTGTGCACCTGTGTGAGTGTGTCTCAGCTGTGTGCACCTGTGTGAGTGTGTCTCAGCTGTGTGCACCTGTGTGAGTGTGTCTCAGCTGTGTGCACCTGTGTGAGTGTGTCTCAGCTGTGTGCACCTGTGTGAGTGTGTCTCAGCAGTGTGCACCTGTGTGTGAGTGTGTCTCAGCTGTGTGCACCTGTGTGTGAGTGTGTCTCAGCTGTGTGCACCTGTGTGTGAGTGTGTCTCAGCTGTGTGCACCTGTGTGTGAGTGTGTCTCAGCTGTGTGCACCTGTGTGTGAGTGTGTCTCAGCTGTGTGCACCTGTGTGTGAGTGTGTCTCAGCTGTGTGCACCTGTGTGTGAGTGTGTCTCAGCTGTGTGCACCTGTGTGTGAGTGTGTCTCAGCTGTGTGCACCTGTGTGTGAGTGTGTCTCAGCTGTGTGCACCTGTGTGTGAGTGTGTCTCAGCTGTGTGCACCTGTGTGTGAGTGTGTCTCAGCTGTGTGCACCTGTGTGTGTGTGTGTCTCAGCTGTGTGTACCTGTGTGTGTGTGTCTCAGCTGTGTGTACCTGTGTGTGTGTGTCTCAGCTGTGTGTACCTGTGTGAGTGTGTCTCAGCTGTGAGTACCTGTGTGAGTGTGTCTCAGCTGTGAGTACCTGTGTGAGTGTGTCTCAGCTGTGAGTACCTGTGTGTCTCAGCTGTGTGTACCTGTGTGTCTCAGCTGTGTGTACCTGTGTGTCTCAGCTGTGTGTACCTGTGTGTCTCAGCTGTGTGTACCTGTGTGTCTCAGCTGTGTGTACCTGTGTGTCTCAGCTGTGAGTACCTGTGTGTGTGTGTGTGTCTCAGCTGTGAGTACCTGTGTGTGTGTGTGTCTCAGCTGTGAGTACCTGTGTGTGTGTGTGTGTGTGTCTCAGCTGTGAGTACCTGTGTGTGTGTGTGTGTGTGTCTCAGCTGTGAGTACCTGTGTGTGTGTGTGTCTCAGCTGTGAGTACCTGTGTGTGTGTGTGTCTCAGCTGTGAGTACCTGTGTGAGTGTGTCTCAGCTGTGAGTACCTGTGTGAGTGTGTCTCAGCTGTGTGTACCTGTGTGAGTGTGTCTCAGCTGTGTGTACCTGTGTGAGTGTGTCTCAGCTGTGAGTACCTGTTTGTGTGTGTTTCAGCTGTGAGTACCTGTGTGAGTGTGTTTCAGCTGTGAGTACCTGTGTGAGTGTGTCTCAGCTGTGTGTACCTGTGTGAGTGTGTCTCAGCTGTGTGTACCTGGGTGAGTGTGTACCTATGTGTGTGTCTCAGCTGTGTGTACCTGTGTGAGTGTGTGTCTCAGCTGTGTGTACCTGTGTGTGTGTGTGTCTCAGCTGTGTGTACCTGTGTGAGTGTGTACCTATGTGTGTGTCTCAGCTGTGTGCATGCATCACCCAGTAATGTACACACATTACGTGTTCTTGTACATACCTGTATGTGTGTTACCCAGTTGGCCGTTTCTGTGGACACAATATACACAAACCTACAGGCAGCTGACACCAAAGAGGACACCAAAAACTAAGCTGTGTGCACAAGTTGTATGCACCGGGGTGTGTTTCAGCTGTGTGTGCACAAGTTGTGTGCACCTGGGTGTGTTTCAGCTATGTGTGCACAAGTTGTGTGCACCTGGGTGTGTTTCAGCTGTGTGTGCACAAGTTGTGTGCACCTGGGTGTGTTTCAGCTGTGTGTGCACAAGTTGTGTGCACCTGGGTGTGTTTCAGCTGTGTGTGCACAAGTTGTGTGCACCTGGGTGTGTTTCAGCTGTGTGTGCACAAGTTGTGTGCACCTGGGTGTGTTTCAGCTGTGTGTGCACAAGTTGTGTGCACCTGGGTGTGTTTCAGCTGTGTGTGCACAAGTTGTGTGCACCTGGGTGTGTTTCAGCTGTGTGTACCTGGGTGTGTTTCAGCTGTGTGTACCTGGGTGTGTTTCAGCTGTGTGTGCACAAGTTGTGTGTACCTGGGTGTGTCTCAGCTGTGTGTGCACAAGTTGTGTGTACCTGGGTGTGTTTCAGCTGTGTGTGCACAAGTTGTGTGTACCTGGGTGTGTTTCAGCTGTGTGTGCACAAGTTGTGTGTACCTGGGTGTGTTTCAGCTGTGTGTGCACAAGCTGTGTGTACCTGTGTGAGTGTGTCTCAGCTGTGTGTGCACAAGTTGTGTGTACCTGGGTGTGTTTCAGCTGTGTGCACAAGTTGTGTGTACTGGGGTGTGTTACAGCTGTGTGCACAAGTTGTGTGTACCTGTGTGTGTGTGTGTCTCAGCTGTGTGTACCTGTGTGTGTGTGTGTCTCAGCTGTGTGTACCTGTGTGAGTGTGTCTCAGCTGTGTGTTCCTGTGTGATTGTGTCTCAGCTGTGTGTACCTGTGTGAGTGTGTCTCAGCTGTGTGTACCTATGTGTGTGTGTCAGCTGTGTGTACCTGTGTGAGTGTGTCTCAGCTGTGTGTACCTATGTGTGTGTCTCAGCTGTGTGTACCTATGTGTGTGTCTCAGCTGTGTGTACCTGTGTGAGTGTGTCTCAGCTGTGTGTTCCTGTGTGAGTGTGTCTCAGCTGTGTGTACCTGTGTGAGTGTGTACCTATGTGTGTGTCTCAGCTGTGTGCATGCATCACCCAGTAATGTACACACATTACGTGTTCTTGTACATACCTGTATGTGTGTTACCCAGTTGGCCGTTTCTGTGGACACAATATACACGAACTTACAGGCAGCTGGCACCAAAGACTATCACAATACTCAAAACAAATACAGAAAGAATCTGAAAAAGAAAGAGGTGAAATACAGACTGATAGTGTAATTAGTATCCGCACAGGTGCTGGGATGAGGGAGGAGCCGTACAGGTGCTGCTCAGTGCTGGGATGAGGGAGGAGCCTGGTAGGTGCTGCTCAGTGCTGGGATGAGGGAAGAGCCTTGCAGGTGCTGCTCAGTGCAGGGATGAGGGAGGAGCCTGGTAGGTGCTGCTCAGTGCAGGGATGAGGGAGGAGCCTGGTAGGTGCTGCTCAGTGCTGGGATGAGGGAAGAGCCTTGCAGGTGCTGCTCAGTGCAGGGATGAGGGAGGAGCCTGGTAGGTGCTGCTCAGTGCAGGGATGAGGGAGGAGCCTGGTAGGTGCTGCTCAGTGCAGGGATGAGGGAGGAGCCTGGTAGGTGCTTCTCAGTGCTGGGATGAGGGAGGAGCCGTACAGGTGCTTCTCAGTGCTGGGATGAGGGAAGAGCCTTGCAGGTGCTGCTCAGTGCAGGGATGAGGGAGGAGCCTGGTAGGTGCTGCTCAGTGCAGGGATGAGGGAGGAGCCTGGTAGGTGCTGCTCAGTGCTGGGATGAGGGAGGAGCCTTGCAGGTGCTGCTCAGTGCAGGGATGAGGGAGGAGCCTGGTAGGTGCTGCTCAGTGCAGGGATGAGGGAGGAGCCTGGTAGGTGCTGCTCAGTGCAGGGATGAGGGAGGAGCCTGGTAGGTGCTTCTCAGTGCTGGGATGAGGGAGGAGCCGTTCAGGTGCTTCTCACTGCTGGGATGAGGGAGGAGCCTGGTAGGTGCTGCTCAGTGCAGGGATGAGGGAGGAGCCTGGTAGGTGCTGCTCAGTGCAGGGATGAGGGAGGAGCCTGGTAGGTGCTGCTCAGTGCAGGGATGAGGGAGGAGCCTGGTAGGTGCTTCTCAGTGCTGGGATGAGGGAGGAGCCGTACAGGTGCTGCTCAGTGCTGGGATGAGGGAGAAGCCTTGCAGGTGCTGCTCATTGCAGGGATAAGGTAGGAGCCTGGTAGGTGCTTCTCAGTGCTGGGATGAGGGAGGAGCCGTACAGGTGCTGCTCAGTGCAGGGATGAGGGAGGAGCCTGGTAGGTGCTGCTCAGTGCTGGGATGAGGGAGGAGCTTTACAGGTGCTGCTCAGTGCTGGGATGAGGGAGGAGCCTGGCAGGTGCTGCTCAGTGCAGGGATGAGGGAGGAGCCTTGCAGGTGCTGCTCAGTGCTGGGATGAGGGAGGAGCCGCACTGGTGCTGCTCAGTGTGCTGGGATGAGGGAGGAGCCTTGCAGGTGCTGCTCAGTGCAGAGATGAGGGAGGAGCCTGGTAGGTGCTGCTCAGTGCTGGGATGAGGGAGGAGCTTTACAGGTGCTGCTCAGTGCTGGGATGAGGGAGGAGCCTGGCAGGTGCTGCTCAGTGCAGGAACGAGGGAGAAGCCTTTCAGGTGCTGTTCAGTGCTGGGATGAGGGAGGAGCCGTACAGGTGCTGCTCAGTGCTGGGATGAGGGAGAAGCCGCACAGGTGCTTCTCAGTGCAGAGATGAGGGAGGAGCCGTACAGGTGCTGCTCAGTGTTGGGATGAGGGAGGAGCCGTACAGGTGCTGCTCAGTGCAGGGATGAGGGAGGAGCCTGGTAGGTGCTGCTCAGTGCTGGGATGAGGGAGGAGCTTTACAGGTGCTGCTCAGTGCTGGGATGAGGGAGGAGCCTGGCAGGTGCTGCTCAGTGCAGGGATGAGGGAGGAGCCTTGCAGGTGCTGCTCAGTGCTGGGATGAGGGAGGAGCCGCACTGGTGCTGCTCAGTGCTGGGATGAGGGAGGAGCCTTGCAGGTGCTGCTCAGTGCAGAGATGAGGGAGGAGCCTGGTAGGTGCTGCTCAGTGCTGGGATGAGGGAGGAGCTTTACAGGTGCTGCTCAGTGCTGGGATGAGGGAGGAGCCTGGCAGGTGCTGCTCAGTGCAGGGACGAGGGAGAAGCCTTGCAGGTGCTGTTCAGTGCTGGGATGAGGGAGGAGCCGTACAGGTGCTGCTCAGTGCTGGGATGAGGGAGAAGCCGTACAGGTGCTTCTCAGTGCAGAGATGAGGGAGGAGCCGTACAGGTGCTGCTCAGTGTTGGGATGAGGGAGGAGCCATACAGGTGCTGCTCAGTGCTGGGATGAGGGAGGAGCCTTGCAGGTGCTGCTCAGTACAGGGATGAGGGAGGAGCCTGGTAGGTGCTGCTCATTGCTAGGATGAGGGAGGAGCTTTACAGGTGCTGCTCAGTGCTGGGATGAGGGAGGAGCCTGGCAGGTGCTGCTCAGTGCAGGGATGAGGGAGGAGCCTTGCAGGTGCAGCTCAAGGCTGGGATGAGGGAGGAGCCGCACAGGTGCTGCTCAGTGCTGGGATGAGGGAGGGGCCTGGGAGGTGCTGCTCAGTGCTGGGATGAGGGAGGAGCCGTACAGGTGCAGCTCAGTGCTGGGATGAGGGAGGAGTCTGGCAGGTGCTGCTCAGTGCTGGGATGAGGGAGGACCCGTACAGGTGCTGCTCAGTGCTGGGATGAGGGAGGAGCCTGGCAGGTGCTGCTCGGTGTTGGGATGAGGGAGGAGCCTTGCAGGTGCAGCTCAGTGCTGGGATGAGAGAGGATCCGTACAGGTGCTGCTCAGTGCTGGGATGAGGGAAGAGCCTTGTAGGTGCTGCTCAGTGCTGGGATGAGGGAAGAGCCTTGCAGGTGCAGCTCAGTGCTGGGATGAGGGAGGATCCGTAGAGGTGCTGCTCATGCTGGGATGAGGGAAGAGCCTTGTAGGTGCTGTTCAGTGCTGGGATGAGGGAGGAGCCAGTGGCAGGTGCTGCTCAGTGCTGGGATGAGGGAGGAGCCTTGTAGGTGCTGCTCAGGGCTGGGATGAGGGAGGAGCTTGGCAGGTGCTGCTCAGTGCTTGAATGAGGGAGGAGCTTGGCAGGTGCTGCTCAGTGCAGGGATGAGGGAGGAGCCTGAAAGGTTCTGCTCAGTGCTGGTATGAGGGAGGAGCTTGGCAGGTGCTGCTTAGTGCTGGGATGACGGAGGAGCCTGGCAGGTGCTGCTCAGTTCAGGGATGAGGGAGAAGCTGTAAGGGATCCTGTATCTTTAACTGCCTACAAATCTTATTGGTTACTCCCCCTTTAAATTGCCTAAGCAACTAAGCAGCATTGCTTAGTTATTCTAATTGTTCCCACTGTGAACACCTGAGAACCAAGCCACACTTCCTAACACATGAGAAGGATCTCATCTCTACCACGGACATTTCACTATTTACAGCTGGATAATTTAAACCGGACTCAACTAAATTTTGACACTCATTCCAACACTACAAAGTGTAGTTCAAATACCTGGCATTTACTGCTCATTTTCAAAGGTAAAACATCTACAAGTTGTTAAAAGCTGTTTACCTTCTAATCCTTTCGTTTTCAGTCTGGACTACATTTCCCAGAAGCCTTTACCACATGATTGCAGTTACTTCCGGTTTGACGATCTGCAGCAGCTCAAGCTGATCTCTCTCACTTACAGACAGGAATGGATTCCTAACTCCCAGTTCACTGAATTAAGGTACTTGAACTGTAAGAGCTTCATTAACTTTACACTACAAAACCCCATCAAGATTAATCAGTTATCCTGTACAAATTCTAATATATATAACAGGGAATAGTTAATCTGAACTAGTTATTCAACCTTGATTCTTTTCTCTATTATAACATACTTGTATTAACTCTTGATTGTCCAGCTTCTCTATAACCAGATAAGTTCTATTGGGTTATTTAATTCAAAATCATTCTATATTATACTCACCACTAAATCTGTGATTACTTTATTATATTGAGTAATTGAATTCTGTGGTGGAACAAAACTATTTTTCTTTATATACTGTTCTGGTTTCCTTAAAGAGATATTGCATAATACTCCTGTTTATTTACAAAGCTGACTACTTAATAAAGTTTCTCCTTTAATATCTGTAAATTGAGTTCCTTAAAGGTCCAGCCTTACATAATAACTAAGCCATTAAAAAAAAAAAATGGAACCAACAGATATACCCCAAATTGTGTATAATCTTTCACAGAAAGTGGATCAGTTAATACAAGCTGTCCACGACGTTCAGATTGAAAATCAATCCCTAAGATCTATAATAAGGGATTCTATATCACTCAGATCGCCATCACATGACACCAGCCCTGAGCCACAAGTTATGTTACCAGAACCATTCACAGGTAACCGAAAACTTTATCGGCAATTTAAAAACTCCTGCAATCTTCTCTTCCAATTAAAACCTAGAACCTACCCAACAGAGAGGGTAAAAGTTTTAAGTGTTATATCCTTTCTAAAAGGTGAACCCCGTTCATGGGCAGATAATTTATGCGAATCTGAGGATCCCCTCCTGGGGTCACTTGATGAATTTTTTGAAGCCCTTGATGATTTGTATCAAGACAAGGATGTACAACTCACAGCTGAATCCTCAATGAGAAGTTTGAAGCAAGGCAAAAGGCCTGTTGAGGATTACGTGGCTGATTTCAAGTTGTACGCATCCGATTCTCAATGGAGCCAAGTAGCTCTCCGAAACCAATTCAGACTTGGATTGGCTGACAGTTTAAAGGATGAGCTTGCCAGAGTAGAACTACCGAAAACCCTGGATGCCTTAATGAGAACAGCCACCCTACTAGACCGCAGATTGCGTGAAAGGCGTGCCGAACGGTACAGTACCGATTCCCGTCCTAAGCTTTATTCTACCCATGAGGCTACTCCATCCATAAAACCTACTGAACAACCTATGGAGATTGGAATAGCTCGCGGTCCATTAACACCAGAGGAAAGACTCCGTAGACGAGTAAAATCCTTATGTATGTATTGTGCAAATCCTTTGCACACTGTACAGGACTGCCCTATACTTCTAAAGAACAAAAGAAGTAAGTTTGGTTTTTCTTGTACATCAATGCCTATAACAAACAATCCCACTTTTCTCATTTTACCTCTTTTCCTACAGTGGGACCAAAAGCAACTGACGGTTGATGGAATAATAGACTCCGGAGCCTACGGCAATTTTGTTGATTTACAAATTGTTAAAATTAATAAAATACCCCTTATTCGTAAAAGCAAACCAATTTGTGTCCGTGTGATTGATGGTTCACCCATAACAACTGGTTCCATAACTCATCACACCATACCAATACGCATGTCAGTTCTAGGTCATACTGAATTGTTATCTTTTGATGTCTTACCTTCACCAAACTACAAAATTGTTCTGGGCATTAATTGGTTACAGTTACATAACCCACATATTCAATGGTTACCCTTTAAAATTGATTTTAACTCACAGTACTGTTCAGAATACTGTTCTAACAATAAATTGGTTTTACATTCAGATCCATTAGAGACAAAATTAACATTGGAAACCTTACGCCCTGAATATTCTGACTTTCTAGATGTTTTTAGCAAAACTGAAGCCGAGAATCTTCCTCCCCACAGACCGTATGACTGTCCAATTGATCTACAACCTGGGGCAGCAATTCCTTTTGGTCACTTGTACCCACTAAGCCAGCCTGAACTCGAACATCTTAAGTCATATCTAGAAGAGAACCTTAGAAAAGGATTCATCAGACCATCAACCTCCCCTGCAGGAGCCGGCATATTTTTCATCCGAAATAAAGATTCCACTATCAGACCCATCATAGATTACAGACAACTTAATAAGGTTACAATTAAAAACCGTTATCCTCTACCGCTGATACCGGAGCTCATCGAGAGGTTATCCGAAGCCAAAATTTACACCAAATTGGACTTACGCGGTGCGTATAACCTCATCAGAATCAAAGAGGGTCATGAGTGGCTCACTGCATTTAGAACCAGGTACGGGTTATACGAGTACCTGGTTATGCCTTTTGGATTGAGCAATGCACCTGCCACATTTCAGCACTTTATAAATGAAGTATTCCACGACTTACTAGACACTACCGTTGTTATTTATCTTGATGACATTTTAATTTATTCCCAGTCTTATGATGATCACATCAGACATGTAAAAGAGGTTCTCCTGAGGTTGCGCAAGCATAAACTCTACGCCAAACCAGAAAAATGTCTATTTCACACTGACAGAGTAACTTTCCTTGGTTACGAGATATCACCTACCGGTATTGAAATGCAAAAAGAAAAAGTGGAAGCAGTTTCCACATGGGAGACACCAAAAACCAGAAAAGACCTTCAAAGATTCCTTGGTTTTTCGAATTATTACAGAAAATTCATAAAAAACTTCTCCAGGATTGCAAGACCATTAACAAGATTAACCAGTGTTTCAATTCCTTTCCATTGGACAACAGAGGCAGAAACCGCTTTTTGTAAGCTAAAAACTCTCTTCACTACCGCTCCTATATTGAAATATCCAAACCCTTCCCACTGCTACATATTAGAGGTCGATTCCTCAGATTTTGCGATTGGAGCTGTTTTGTCTCAACAAGAAAATCCTAACAGTCCCATTCATCCTATCTCATTCTATTCAAAAGTAATGTCACCAGCTGAAAGAAACTATCCAATCGGAGAGAAAGAACTTTTAGCGATCAAACAATCATTAGAATACTGGAGACATCTTTTAGAAGGCACAACTTATCCAATTAAAATTTACACTGATCATAAGAATTTACAATTCCTACAAAACAACAAAACACTATCCTCTAGACAAGTCCGTTGGAGCCTTTATTTTTCTCGTTTTTCCTTTAATATTATCTACAGACCCGCTAACAAAAATGGGAAGGCTGATGCTCTCTCCAGATTGCCCGAAAAACCTGACAGACTTGATATACCATCAGATATCATACCCAAAGACCGATTCATTGGCCTCACCAATACATTACTTTCTGAGATAAAAAAACATACCAGAGAAGACACAACTCAAGTTCATCCTGATCTCAAGATGAGTTCAGGAATTTATTATCATGAAGGAAAAATGTACATACCTACTACATTGAGATCAACACTTCTACAGATGTACCACGATTCACCCCTTTCAGGACACCCTGGTACCCAACGTACCTTAGAACTACTCAAAAGGACTTTTTGGTGGCCGAAGATGAGAGATACTGTACATCAATATATCCAAACTTGTATGACATGTTGCGTTTCCAAACCCGAAAGAAAACCCCCATACGGTCTACTCATGTCCTTACCAATACCCACAAAACCGTGGCAACACTTATCGATGGATTTCATCGTAGATTTACCTCCATCTAAGAATCAGACCACTATATTCATTATTGTGGACATTTTCACAAAGATGGCTCATTTTCTACCGTTTCACAAGCTTCCTACCTCATCTGAAACAGCCAAATTATTCCTTAATAACATAGTTAAACTTCATGGTATTCCATCCATCCTCACAACAGACCGAGGAACCCAATTTACCTCTCAATTTTGGTCAAAATTGTGTGAACTTACTCAGATTGACCATAGATTCACCACCTCATTCCACCCACAAACTAATGGCCAGGCAGAGCGAGTTAACCAGTGGTTAGAGCAATACATACGCTGTTTCTGTTCCTATCATCAAAACGACTGGTTAGACTTCTTATCTATGGCAGAATTCGCATATAACAATTCTGTCAATGCTTCTACAAAGGTCTCTCCATTCTATGCCAATTATGGGTATCATCCGAAATTCCTATTGGATTCTACTGATGATCTCAATTTTCCCCTCGTTGATGATCTACACAATTCTCTAATTGACAACTTTAACTTCCTTCATGAGAACATCAAACAAGCACAATCTGTACAAAAGAAACATTATGATCTACGTAGGAGGGAACCTCCACTTTACTCCATTGGAGATAAAGTTTGGCTGTCAACAAAGAACTTGAAGCTACAAATTCCAAGCAAAAAATTGGCAAGTCTCTTCCTTGGACCTTTCCGTATCAGTAAGGTTGTAAATCAGAATGCTGTCACTCTTGACCTCCCGGCTAGCCTTCGAATCCACCCTACGTTTCACGTCTCTCTTTTAAAGCCTTATACGGCACAAAGAGTTAAAGATGTTCTCCTTCCACCTCCCTCAATTCTACCTGATCCCAATGAGTTTGAGGTTCAAAGCATTCTAGATTCACGATTACGTCATGGGTCCTTACAGTACCTGGTTCGCTGGAAGAATTTTTCATCGGATGATGACTCTTGGGAACCGGCTGCAAATATCAATGCCCCCCGGCTGATTTCTGTCTTCCATCGCCGGCACCCGGATAGACCTCGTCCTGTAGCTGTGGAACAGCTCCCTTGAAGGGGGGGTACTGTAAGGGATCCTGTATCTTTAACTGCCTACAAATCTTATTGGTTACTCCCCCTTTAAATTGCCTAAGCAACTAAGCAGCATTGCTTAGTTATTCTAATTGTTCCCACTGTGAACACCTGAGAACCAAGCCACACTTCCTAACACATGAGAAGGATCTCATCTCTACCACGGACATTTCACTATTTACAGCTGGATAATTTAAACCGGACTCAACTAAATTTTGACACTCATTCCAACACTACAAAGTGTAGTTCAAATACCTGGCATTTACTGCTCATTTTCAAAGGTAAAACATCTACAAGTTGTTAAAAGCTGTTTACCTTCTAATCCTTTCGTTTTCAGTCTGGACTACATTTCCCAGAAGCCTTTACCACATGATTGCAGTTACTTCCGGTTTGACGATCTGCAGCAGCTCAAGCTGATCTCTCTCACTTACAGACAGGAATGGATTCCTAACTCCCAGTTCACTGAATTAAGGTACTTGAACTGTAAGAGCTTCATTAACTTTACACTACAAAACCCCATCAAGATTAATCAGTTATCCTGTACAAATTCTAATATATATAACAGGGAATAGTTAATCTGAACTAGTTATTCAACCTTGATTCTTTTCTCTATTATAACATACTTGTATTAACTCTTGATTGTCCAGCTTCTCTATAACCAGATAAGTTCTATTGGGTTATTTAATTCAAAATCATTCTATATTATACTCACCACTAAATCTGTGATTACTTTATTATATTGAGTAATTGAATTCTGTGGTGGAACAAAACTATTTTTCTTTATATACTGTTCTGGTTTCCTTAAAGAGATATTGCATAATACTCCTGTTTATTTACAAAGCTGACTACTTAATAAAGTTTCTCCTTTAATATCTGTAAATTGAGTTCCTTAAAGGTCCAGCCTTACAGAAGCCTTGCAGATGCTGCTCGGTGCTGGGATGAGGGAGGAGCCTGGCAGGTGCTGCTCTGTGCAGGGATGAGGGAGGAGCCTTGTAGGTGCTGCTCGGTGTTGGGATGAGGGAGGAGCCTGGCAGGTGCTGCTCAGTGCAGGGATGAGGGAGGAGCCTTGCAGGTGCTGATCGGTGCTCGGATGAGGGAGGAGCCTGGCAGATACTGCTCAGTGCTTGAATGAGGGCGGAGCCTGTCAGTGCTGCTCAGTGCAGGGATGAGGGAGGAGCCTGGCAGGTGCAGCTCAGTGCAGGGGTGAGGGAGGAGCCTGGCAGGTGCAGCTCAGTGCTGGGATGAGGGAGGAGCCTGGCAGCTGCTGCTCAGTGCAGGGATAAGGGAGGAGCCTGGCAGTGCTGCTCAGTGCAGGGATGAGGGAGGAGCCTGGCAGGTGCAGCTCAGTGCCCGGATGAGGGAGGAGCCTGGCAGGTGCTGCTCAGTGCTTGAATGAGGTAGGAGCCTAGCAGTGCTGCTCAGTGCTGGGATGAGGGAGGAGCCTGGCAGGTGTTGCTCAGTGCTGGGATGAGGGAGGAGCCTGACAGGTGCTGCTCAGGGCTGGGATGAGGGAGCAGCTTGGCAGGTGCTGCTCAGTGCTTGAATGAGGGAGGAGCGTGGCAGGTGCTGCTCAGTGCAGGAATGAGGGAGGAGCCTGGTAGGTTCTGCTCAGTGCTGGTATGAGGGAGGAGCCTGGAAGGTTCTGCTCAGTGCTGGTATGAGGGAGGAACCTGGCAGGTGCTGCTCAGTGCAGGGATGAGGGAGGAACCTTGCAAGTGCTGCTCAGTGCAGGGATGAGGGAGGAGCCTGGCAGGTGCTGCTCGGTGCTGGGATGAGGGAGGAGCCTGGCAGGTGCTGCTCAGTGCAGGGATGAGGGAGGAGCCTTGCAGGTGCTGCTTGGTGTTGGGATGAGGGTGGAGCCTGGCAGGTACTGCTCAGTGCTTGAATGAGGGCGGAGCCTGGCAGTGCTGCTCAGTGTAGGGATGAGGACGGAGCCTGGCAGGTGCAGCTCAGTGCAGGGGTGAGGGAGGAGCCTGGCAGGTGCAGCTCAGTGCTGGGATGAGGGAGGAGCCTGGCAGCTGCTGCTCAGTGCAGGGAGGAGGGAGGAGCCTGGCAGTGCTGCTCAGCGCAGGGATGAGGGAGGAGCCTGACAGGTGCTGCTCAGAGCTGGGATGAGGGAGGAACTTGGCAGGTGCTGCTCAGTGCAGGGATGAGGGAGGAGCCTGGCAGGTTCTGCTCGGTGCTGGTATGAGGGAGGAGCCTGGAAGGTTCTGCTCAGTGCTGGTATGAGGGAGGATCTTGGCAGGTGCTGCTTAGTGCTGGTATGAGGGAGGCGCCTGGCAGGTGCTGCTCAGTGCAGGGATAAGGGAGGAGCCTTGCAGGTGCTGCTCAGTGCAGGAATGAGGGAGGAGCCTGGCAGGTACTGCTCAGTGCTTGAATGAGGGAGGAGCCTGGCAGTGCTGCTCAGTGCAGGGATGAGGGAGGAGCCTGGAAGGTGCTGCTCCGTGCAGGTGTGAAGGAGGAGCCTGGCAGGTGCTGCTCAGTGCTTGAATGAGGGAGGAGCCTGGCAGTGCTGCTCAGTGCAGGGATGAGGGAGGAGCCTGGCAGTTGCTACTCAGTTCAGGGATGAGGGAGGAGCTTGGCAGGTGCTGGAATGAGGGAGGAGCTTGGCAGGTGTGGGATGAGCCTGTCAGGTGCTGCTCATTGCTGGGATGAGGGAGGAGCCTGGCAGGTGCTGGGATGAGGGAGGAGCGTGGCAGGTGCTGGGGTGAGGGAGGAGCCTGGTAGGTGCTGGGATGAGGGAGGAGCCAGGCAGGTGCTGCTCAATGCATGGATGAGGGAGGAGCCTGGCAGGTGCTGCTCATTTCTGGGATGAGGGAGGAGCCTATGTTAATTATCTTCCTGCGCTAAAGGCCAGTGTTAGTGGTTCTAAAGCTAAAACTATTGAGGTGAAACGGAAAATGGAAATAACCACTCTAGACAGTAAATATTATATATAAACAAATATTTTTTTTTGATATTTTTTAAAAAAAAATTTTAAAAGTACTCTTTGGTTCTTAAAAAATGATGAATTTATATTAAAAAGCTGATGTATAAAATTTTCTTATTTTCAGCAAAAAATGACAGAGGCAAAAAGATAAACAGTTGATGTAGTGAGTATACTGAACAGAGGATAGAGTTAGTATACACAGCACATATAGTTAGTATAGTTAATATAGTTAATATAGTTAATATACACATGAGGGAGGAGCCTGACAGGTGCTGCTAGGTGCTGGGATGAGGGAGGAGCCTTGCAGGTGCTGCTCAGTGCAGGGATGAGTGAGGAGCCTTGCAGGTACTGCTCAGTGCTTGAATGAGGGCGGAGCCTGGCAGTGCTGCTCAGTGCAGGGATGAGGGAGGAGCCTGGCAGGTGAAGCTCAGTGCAGGGGTGAGGGAGGAGCCTGTCAGGTGCTGCTCAGTGCAGGGATGAGGGAGGAGCCTGGCAGGTGCTGCTCAGTGCTGGGATGAGGGAGGAGCCTGGCAGTTGCTACTCAGTGCAGGGATGAGGGAGGAGCCTGGCAGGTGCTTCTCAGTTCTGAGGGAGGAGCTTGGCAGGTGCTGGGATGAGGGAGGAGCTTGGCAGGTGCTGGGATGAGGGAGGAGCCTTGCCAGGCGCTCCTCATTGCTGGAATGAGGGAGGAAACTGGCAGGTGCTGGGATGAGGGAGGAGAGTGGCAGGTGCTAGGATGAGGGAGTTGCCTGGCAGGTGCTAGAATGAGGGAGGAGCCTGGCGGGTGCTGCTGAGTGCAGGGATGAGGGAGGAGCCTGGTAGGTGCTGCTCATTGCTGGGATGAGGGAGGAGCCTGGCAGGTGTTGTGATGAGGTAGGACCCTGGCAGGAGCTGGGATGAGGGAGGAGTATGGCAGGTGCTGGGATGAGGGAGGAGCCTGGCAGATGCTACTCAGTGCATGGATGAGGGAGGAGTCTGGCAGGTGCTGCTCATTGCTGGGATGAGGGAGGAGCCTGGCAGATGCTGCTCAGTGCTGGGATGAGGGAGGAGCCTGACAGGTGCTGCTCAGTGCTGGGATGTGGGAGGAGCCTGACAGGTGCTGCTCAATGCTGGGATGTGGGAGGAGTCTGGCAGGTGCTGCTCAGTGCAGGGATGAGGGAGTAGTCTGTCAGGTGCTTCTCAGTGCTGAGATGAGGGAGGAGCCTGGTAGGTGCTGCTCGGTGCAGGGATGAGGGAGGAGTCTGGCAGGTGCAGGGATGAGGGAGGAGTCTGGCAGGTGCTGGGATGAGGGAGGAGCCTGGAAAGTGCTGCTCAGTGCAGGGATGAGGGAGGAGCCTGGCAGGTGCTGCTCATTGCTGGGATGAGGGAGGAGCCTGGCAGGTGTTGCGATGAGGTAGGAGCCTGGCAGGTGCTGGGATGAGGGAGGAGCCTGGCAGGTGCTGCTCAGTGCAGGAATGAGGGAGGAGTTTGGCAGGTGCTGCTCATTGCTGGGATGAGGGAGGAGCCTGGCAGGTGCTGCTCAGCGCAGAGATGAGTCTGGCAGTTGCTGCTCAGTGCAGGGATGAGGGAGGAGCCTGACAGGTGCTGCTCAGTGCTGGGATGAGGGAGGAGCCTGGCAGGTGATGCTCAGTGCTTGAATGAGGGAGGAGTCTGGCAGGTGCTGCTCAGTGCTTGAATGAGGGAGGAGCCTGGCAGGTGCTGCTCATTGGTTGAATGATGGAGGAGCCTGGCAGGTGCTGCTCAGTGCAGGAATGAGGGAGTAGTCTGGCAGGTGCTGCTCAGTGCAGTGATGAGGGAGGAGCCTGGTAGGTGCTGCTCAGTGCTGGTATGAGGGAGGAGCCTGGCAGGTGCTGCTCGGTGCAGGGATGAGGGAGGAGCCTGGCAGGTGCTGCTCAGTGCAGGAATGAGGGAGGAGCCTAGCATGTGCTGCTCAGTGCTGGGATGAGGGAGGAGCATGGCAGGTACTGCGCAGTGCTTGAATGAGGGAGGCGCCTGGCAGTGCTGCTCAGTGCAGGGAGGAGCCTGGCAGGTGCTGCTCAGTGCAGGGGTGAAGGAGGAGCCTGGCAGGTGCTGCTCAGTGCAGGGATGAGGGAGGAGCCTGGCAGGTGCTGCTCAGTGCTGGGATGAGGGAGGAGCCTGGCAGTTGCTACTCAGTGCAGGGATGAGGGAGGAGCCTGGCAGGTACTGGAATGAACGAGGAGCGTGGCAGGGGCTAGGATGAGGGAGGAGCCTGGCATGTGCTGGGATGAGCGTGGCAGGTGCTGGGATGAGGGAGGAGCCTGGCAGGTGCTGGGATGAGGGCGGAGCCTGGCAGTGCTGTTCAGTGCAGGGATGAGGGAGGAGCCTGGCAGGTGCTGCTCATTGCCTGGATGAGGGAGGAGCATGGCAGGTGCTGCTCAGTGCTGGGATGAGGGAGGAGCCTGGCAGGTGCTGCTCAGTGCAGGGATGAGGGAGGAGCCTGGCAGGTGTTGCTCGGTGGTGGGATGAGGGAGGAGCTTGGCAGGTGCTGCTAAGTGCAGGGGTGAGGGAGGAGCCTGGCAGGTGCTGATCAGTGCAGGGATGAGGAAGGAGCCTGGCAGGTGCTTCTCAGTGCTAAGGGAGGAGCTTGGCAGGTGCTGGGATGAGGGAGGAGCCTGCCAGGTGCTGCTCATTGCTGGGATGAGGGAGGAGCCTGGCATGTACTGGGATGAGGGAGGAACGTGGCAGGTGCTGGGATGAGGGAGTTGGCTGGCAGGTGCTGGGATGAGGGAGGAGCCTGGCAGGTGCTGCTCAGTGCAGGGATGAGGGAGGAGCCTGGCAGTTTCTGCTCATTGCTGGGATGAGGGAGGAGCCTGGGATATGCTACTCAGTGCATGGATGAGGGAGGAGTTTGGCAGGTGCTGCTCATTGCTGGGATGAGGGAGCAGCCTGGCAGGTGCTGCTTAGTACAGGGATGAGGGAGGAGCCTGGCAGGTGCTGCTCAGTGCTGGGATCAGGGAGGAGCCTGGCAGGTGCTGCTCAGTGCTGGGATGTGGGAGGAGTCTGGTAGGTGCTGCTCAGTGCAAGGATGAGGGAGTAGTCTGGAAGGTGCTGCTCAGTGCTGTGATGAGGGAGGAGCCTGGTAGGTGCTGCTCGGTGCAGGGATGAGGGAGGAGACTGACATGTGCTGTTCAGTGCTGGGATGAGGGAGGAGTCTGGGAGGTGATGGGATGAGGGAGGAGCCTGGCAAGTGCTGCTCAGTGCAGGGATGAGGCAGGAGCCTGGCAGGTGTTGCTCATTGCTGGGATGAGGGAGGAGCCTGGCAGGTGTTGCGATTAGGTAGGAGCCTGGCAGATGGTGCTCAGTGCAGGGATGAGGGAGGAGCCTGGCAGGTGTTGCGATTAGGTAGGAGCCTGGCAGATGCTCCTTAGTGCAGGGACAAGGGAGGAGCCTGGCAGGTGCTGCTCAATGCAGGGATGAGGGAGGAGTTTGGCAGGTGGTGCTCATTGCTGGGATGAGGGAGGAGCCTGGCAGGTGCTGCTCAGTGCAGGGATGAGGGAGGAGCCTAACAGGTGCTGCTCAGTGCTGGGATGAGGCAGGAGCCTGGCAGGTGCTGGGATGAGGGAGGAGCGTGGCAGGTGCTGGGATGAGGGAGGAGCCTGGCAGGTGCTGACCAGAGCAGGGATGAGGGAGGAGCCTGGCAGGTGAAGCTCAATGCAGGGGTGAGGGAGGAGCCTGTCAGGTGCTGCTCAGTGCAGGGATGAGGGAGGAGCCTGGCAGGTGCTTCTCAATTCTGAGGGAGGAGCTTGGCAGGTGCTGGGATGAGGGAGGTGCTTGGCAGGTGCTGGGATGAGGGAGGAGAGTGGCAGGTGCTGGGATGAGGGAGTTGCCTGGCAGGTGCTAGGATGAGGGAGGAGCCTGGCAGGTGCTGCTGAGTGCAGGGATGAGGGAGGAGCCTGGTAGGTGCTGCTCTTAGCTGGAATGAGGGAGGAGCCTGGCAGGTGCTGGGATGAGGGAGGAGAGTGGCAGGTGCTGGGATGAGGGAGTTGCCTGGCAGGTGCTAGGATGAGGGAGGAGCCTGGCAGGTGCTGCTGAGTGCAGGGATGAGGGAGGAGCCTGGTAGGTGCTGTTCATTGCTGGGATGAGGGAGGAGCCTGGCAGATGCTGCTCAGTGCTGGGATGAGGGAGGAGCCTGACAGGTGCTGCTCAGTGCTGGGATGTGGGAGGAGTCTGGCAGGTGCTGCTCAGTGCTGAGATGAGGGAGGAGCCTGGTAGGTGCTGCTCGGTGCAGGGATGAGGGAGGAGTCTGGCAGGTGCTGGGATGAGGGAGGAGCCTGGCAAGTGCTGCTCAGTGCAGGGATGAGGGAGGAGCCTGGCAGGTGCTGCTCATTGCTGGGATGAGGGAGGAGCCTGGCAGGTGTTGCGATGAGGTAGGAGCCTGGCAGGTGCTGGGATGAGGGAGGAGCCTGGCAGGTGCTGCTCAAAGCAGGGATGACGGAGGAGTTTGGCAGGTGGTGCTCATTGCTGGGATGAGGGAGGAGCCTGGCAGGTGCTGCTCAGCACAGAGTTGAGTCTGGCAGCTGCTGCTCAGTGCAGGGATGAGGGAGGAGCCTGACAGGTGCTGCTCAGTGCTGGGATGAGGGAGGAGCCTGGCAGGTGATGCTCAGTGCTTGAATGAGGGAGGAGCCTGGCAGGTGCTGCTCAGTGCTTGAATGAGGGAGGAGCCTAACAGGTGCTGCTCAGTGCTGGGATGAGGCAGGAGCCTGGCAGGTGCTGGGATGAGGGAGGAGCGTGGCAGGTGCTGGGATGAGGGAGGAGCCTGGCAGGTGCTGACCAGAGCAGGGATGAGGGAGGAGCCTGGCAGGTGAAGCTCAATGCAGGGGTGAGGGAGGAGCCTGTCAGGTGCTGCTCAGTGCAGGGATGAGGGAGGAGCCTAGCAGGTGCTGCTTGGTGCTGGGATGAGGGAGGAGCATGGCAGGTACTGCTCAGTGCTTGAATGAGGGAGGAGCCTGGCAGTGCTACTCAGTGCAGGGAGGAGCCTGGCAGGTGCTGCTCAGTGCAGGGGTGAAGGAGGAGCCTGGCAGGTGCTGCTCAGTGCAGGGATGAGGGAGGAGCCTGGCAGGTGCTGCTCAGTGCTGGGATGAGGGAGGAGCCTGGCAGTTGCTACTCAGTGCAGGGATGAGGGAGGAGCCTGGCAGGTACTGGAATGAGGGAGGAGCTTGGCAGGTGCTAGGATGAGGGAGAAGCCTGGCAGGTGCTGGGATGAGCGTGGCAGGTGCTGGGATAAGGGAGGAGCCTGGCAGGTGCTGGGATGAGGGCGGAGCCTGGCAGTGCTGTTCAGTGCAGGGATGAGGGAGGAGCCTGGCAGGTGCAGCTCAGTGCAGGGTTGAGGGAGGAGCCTGGCAGGTGCAGCTCAGTGCAGGGATGAGGGAGGAGCCTGGCAGGTGCTGCTCGGTGCTGGGATGAGGGAGGAGCCTGCAAGGTGCAGCTCAGTGCAGGGGTTAGGGAGGAGCCTGGCAGGTGCTGCTCAAAGCAGGGATGACGGAGGAGTTTGGCAGGTGGTGCTCATTGCTGGGATGAGGGAGGAGCCTGGCAGGTGCTGCTCAGCACAGAGTTGAGTCTGGCAGCTGCTGCTCAGTGCAGGGATGAGGGAGGAGCCTGACAGGTGCTGCTCAGTGCTGGGATGAGGGAGGAGCCTGGCAGGTGATGCTCAGTGCTTGAATGAGGGAGGAGCCTGGCAGGTGCTGCTCAGTGCTTGAATGAGGGAGGAGCCTAACAGGTGCTGCTCAGTGCTGGGATGAGGCAGGAGCCTGGCAGGTGCTGGGATGAGGGAGGAGCGTGGCAGGTGCTGGGATGAGGGAGGAGCCTGGCAGGTGCTGACCAGAGCAGGGATGAGGGAGGAGCCTGCCAGGTGAAGCTCAATGCAGGGGTGAGGGAGGAGCCTGTCAGGTGCTGCTCAGTGCAGGAATGAGGGAGGAGCCTAGCAGGTGCTGCTTGGTGCTGGGATGAGGGAGGAGCATGGCAGGTACTGCTCAGTGCTTGAATGAGGGAGGAGCCTGGCAGTGCTACTCAGTGCAGGGAGGAGCCTGGCAGGTGCTGCTCAGTGCAGGGGTGAAGGAGGAGCCTGGCAGGTGCTGCTCAGTGCAGGGATGAGGGAGGAGCCTGGCAGGTGCTGCTCAGTGCTGGGATGAGCCTGGCAGTTGCTACTCAGTGCAGGGATGAGGGAGGAGCCTGGCAGGTACTGGAATGAGGGAGGAGCTTGGCAGGTGCTAGGATGAGGGAGAAGCCTGGCAGGTGCTGGGATGAGCGTGGCAGGTGCTGGGATAAGGGAGGAGCCTGGCAGGTGCTGGGATGAGGGCGGAGCCTGGCAGTGCTGTTCAGTGCAGGGATGAGGGAGGAGCCTGGCAGGTGCAGCTCAGTGCAGGGTTGAGGGAGGAGCCTGGCAGGTGCAGCTCAGTGCAGGGATGAGGGAGGAGCCTGGCAGGTGCTGCTCGGTGCTGGGATGAGGGAGGAGCCTGGAAGGTGCAGCTCAGTGCAGGGGTTAGGGAGGAGCCTGGCAGGTGCTGCTCAGTGCTGGGATGAGGGAGGAGCCTGGCAGGTGCTTCTCAGTGCTGAGGGAGGAGCCTGGCAGGTGCTTCTCAGTGCTGAGGGAGGAGCTTGGCAGGTGCTGGGATGAGGGAGGAGCCTGCCAGGTGCTGCTCATTGCTGGGATGAGGGAGGAGCCTGGCATGTGCTGGGATGAGGGAGGAACGTGGCAGGTGCTGGGATGAGGCAGTTGGCTGGCAGGTGCTGGGATGAGGGAGGAGCCTGGCAGGTGCTGCTGAGTGCAGGGATGAGGGAGGAGCCTGGCAGTTTCTGCTCATTGCTGGGATGAGGGAGGAGCCTGGCAGGTGTTTGGATGAGGGAGGAGCCAGGGATATGCTACTCAGTGCATGGATGAGGGAGGAGTCTGGCAGGTGCTGCTCATTGCTGGGATGAGGGAGGAGCCTGGCAGGTGTTGTTTAGTACAGGGATGAGGGAGGAGCCTGGCAGGTGCTGCTCAGTGCTGGGATCAGGGAGGAGCCTGGCAGGTGCTGCTCAGTGCTGGGATGTGGGAGGAGTCTGGTAGGTGCTGCTCAGTGCAAGGATGAGGGAGTAGTCTGGAAGGTGCTGCTCAGTGCAATGATAAGGGAGGAGCCTGGTAGGTGCTGCTGAGTGCAAGGATGAGGGAGGAGCCTGGCAGTTTCTGCTCATTGCTGAGATGAGGGAGGAGCCTGGCATGTGCTGGGATGAGGGAGGAGCCTGGCAGGTGTTGGGACGAGGGAGGAGCCTGGGATATGCTACTCAGTGCATGGATGAGGGAGGAGTCTGGCAGGTGCTGCTCATTGCTGGGATGAGGGAGGAGCCTGGCAGGTGTTGCTTAGTACAGGGATGAGGGAGGAGCCTGGCAGGTGCTGCTCAGTGCTGGGATGTGGGAGGAGTCTGGTAGGTGCTGCTCAGTGCAAGGATGAGGGAGTAGTCTGGAAGGTGCTGCTCAGTGCAATGATGAGGGAGGAGCCTGGTAGGTGCTGCTCGGTGCAGGGATGAGGGAGGAGCCTGACAGGTGCTGTTCAGTGCTGGGATGAGGGAGGAGTCTGGCAGGTGATGGGATGAGGGAGGAGCCTGGCAGGTGCTGCTCAGTGCAGGGATGAGGCAGGAGCCTGGCAGGTGTTGCTCATTGCTGGGATGAGGGAGGAGCCTGGCAGGTGTTGCGATTAGGTAGGAGCCTGGCAGATGCTCCTTAGTGCAGGGACAAGGGAGGAGCCTGGCAGGTGCTGCTCAATGCAGGGATGAGGGAGGAGTTTGGCAGGTGGTGCTCATTGCTGGGATGAGGGAGGAGCCTGGCAGGTGCTGCTCAGTGCAGAGATGAGTCTGGCAGGTGCTGCTCAGTGCAAGGATGAGGGAGGAGCCTGGCAGGTACTGCTCAGTGCAGGGGTGAAGGAGGAGCCTGGCAGTTGCTACTCAGTGCAGGGATGAGGGAGGAGCCTTGCAGGAGCTGCTCAGTGCTGAGGGAGGAGCTTGGCAGCTACTGGAATGAGGGAGGAGCTTGGCAGGTGCTGAGATGAGGGAGGAGCCTGGCAGGTGCTGAGATGAGGGAGGAGCCTGACAGGTACAGCTCACTGCTTGAATGAGGGAGGAGCCTGGCAGTGCTGCTCAGTGCAGGGATGAGGGAGGAGCCTGGCAGGTGCTGCTTAGTGCAGGGGTGAAGGAGGAGCATGGCAGTTGCTACTCAGTGCAGGGATGAGGGAGGAGCCTGGCAGGTGCTGCTCAGTGCTGAGGGAGGAGCTTGGCAGGTGCTGCTCAGTGCAGGGGTGAAGGAGGAGCCTGGCAGTTGCTACTCAGTGCAGGGATGAGGGAGGAGCCTGGCAGGTACTGCTCAGTACAGGGGTGAAGGAGGAGCCTGGCAGTTGCTACTCAGTGCAGGGATGAGGGAGGAGCCTTGCAGGAGCTGCTCAGTGCTGAGGGAGGAGCTTGGCAGCTACTGGAATGAGGGAGGAGCTTGGCAGGTGCTGAGATGAGGGAGGAGCCTGGCAGGTGCTGAGATGAGGGAGGAGCCTGACAGGTACAGCTCACTGCTTGAATGAGGGAGGAGCCTGTCAGTGCTGCTCAGTGCAGGGATGAGGGAGGAGCCTGGCAGGTGCTGCTTAGTGCAGGGTTGAAGGAGGAGCATGGCAGTTGCTACTCAGTGCAGGGATGAGGGAGGAGCCTGGCAGGTGCTGCTCAGTGCTGAGGGAGGAGCTTGGCAGGTGCTGGAATGAGGGAGGAGCTTTGCAGGTGCTGGGATGAGGGAGGAGCTTGGCAGGTGCTGGGATGAGAGAGGAGCCTGCCAGGTGCTGCTCATTGCTGGGATGAGGGAGGAGCATGGCAGGTGGTGGGATGAGGGAGGAGCGTGTCAGGTGGTGGGATGAGGGAGGAGCCTGGCAGGTGCTGCTCAGTGCAGGGGTGAAGGAGGAGCCTGGCAGTTGCTACTTAGTGCAGGGATGAGGGAGGAGCCTGGCAGGTGCTGCTCAGTGCTGAGGGAGGAGCTTGGCAGGTGCTGGAATGAGGGAGGAGCTTGGCAGGCGCTGGGATGAGCCTGCCAGGTGCTGCTTATTGCTGGGATGAGGGAGGAGCCTGGCAGGTGCTGGGATGAGGGAGGAGCCTGGCAGGTGCTGGGATGAGGGAGGAGCCTGGCAGGTGCTGATCAGTGCTGGGATGAGGGAGGAGCCTGGCAGGTGCTGCTCAGTGCAGGGATGAGGAGCCTGGCAGGTGCTGCTCATTGCTGGGATGAGGGAGGAGCCTGGCAGGTGCTGCTCGGTGCTGGGATGAGGGAGGAGCCTGGCAGGTGCTGCTTGGTGCTGGGATGAGGGAGGAGCCTTGCAGGTGCTGGGATGAGGGAGGAGCCTGGCAGGTACTGCTCAGTGCTTGAATGAGGGCGGAGCCTGGCAGTGCTGCTCAGTGCAGAGATGAGGGAGGAGCCTAGCAGGTGCAGCTCAGTGCAGGGATGAGCCTGGCAGTGCTGCTCAGTGCAGGGATGAGGGAGGAGCCTGGCAGGTGCAGCTCAGTGCAGGGTTGAAGGAGGAGAGTGGCAGGTGCTGGGATGGGGAAGTTGCCTGACAGGTGCTGCTCAGTGCTTGAATGAGGGAGGAGCCTAGCAGGTGCTGCTCAGTGCAGGAATGAGGGAGTAGTCTGGCAGGTGCTGCTCAGTGCAGTGATGAGGGAGGAGCCTGGTAGGTGCTGCTCAGTGCTGGTATGAGGGAGGAGCCTGGCAAGTGCTGCTCGGTGCAGGGATGAGGGAGGAGCCTGGCAGGTGCTGCTCAGTGCAGGAATGAGGGAGGAGCCTGGCAGGTGCTGCTCAGTGCTGGGATGAGGGAGGAGCCTGGCAGGTGCTGCTCAGTGCAGGAATTAGGGAGGAGCCTGGCAGGTGCTGCTCGGTGCAGGAATGAGGGAGGAGTCTGGCAGGTGCTTCTCACTGCTGGGATGAGGGAGGAGCCTTACAGGTGCTGCTCGTGCAGGGATGAGGGAGGAGCCTGGTAGGTGCTGCTCAGTGCTGTGATGAGGGAGGAGTCTGGCAGGTGCTGCTCAGTGCAGGAATTAGGGAGGAGCCTGGCAGGTGCTGCTCGGTGCAGGAATGAGGGAGGAGTCTGGCAGGTGCTTCTCACTGCTGGGATGAGGGAGGAGCCTTACAGGTGCTGCTCGGTGCAGGGATGAGGGAGGAGCCTGGTAGGAGCTGCTCAGTGCTGCGATGAGGGAGGAGTCTGGCAGGTGCTGCTCAGTGCTGCGATGAGGGAGGAGTCTGGCAGGTGCTGCTCAGTGCTGGGATGAGGGAGGAGCCTGGTAGGTGCTGCTCAGTGCTGCGATGAGGGAGGAGTCTGGCAGGTGCTGGGATGAGGGAGGAGCCTTGCAGGTGCTGCTCAGTGCTGGGATGAGGGAGGAGCCTTGCAGGTGCTGCTCAGTGCTGGGATGAGGGAGGAGCCTGGTAGGTGCTGCTCAGTGCTGTGATGAGGGAGGAGCCTGGCAGGTGCTGCTCAGTGCTGGGATGAGGGAGGAGTCTGGCAGGTGCTGCTCAGTGCTGGGATGAGGGAGGAGTCTGGCAGGTGCGGCTCAGTGCTGGGATGAGGGAGGAGTCTGGCAGGTGCTGCTCAGTGCTGGGATGAGCCTGGCAGGTGCTGCTCAGTGCACAGATATATAATTAGATTATTTATTGGAGGCTTTATTGTTTCCAGTTTAATAGGTTTATTGTTCATATTTAAACAACTTTTCTGTTGTACTTTATGGGAAGGAGGAAAAAACAACCTTAATAATCATTTAAATAGTTTTAACTAAAAGTGTTTCACTTTCATTTTTACTGCTTGCCCCTCCCCTTCTCACATTCACCTCCTTGTGCAGATCTATTCCCAATCAAAACAATCTTCTATTCATTTTACTTATTTTCTTTTGTGATTTAGACAGAGCAGTTTAAAATAATAAATTTAAAAAATCCAATTTACTTCTATTATCAAATTTGCTTTATTCTCTTGGTATTCTTTGTTGACGAGATACATAGGTAGGTGTCAGGGACACTACATGGCAGGAAATAGTGCTGCCCTCTAGTGCTTTTGTAAATGGCTTACATTCTTACAAAACTGGTGTTATATAGTGCTGAAGACACATGCACGCTCCTGAGATTCCTGCTTTGTAACAAGGGATACCTAGAGAATAAAGACAATGTGAAAACTGAAATAAATTGAAGAGTTGTTGAAAATGACTGCTCTATGTGGATCATGGAAGAAAAATGTAAGGTTTCATGTTTAAGGGGTTTATTCTGTGTACATAGATTTGCATAGGGACAAAGGGATTATCCTTTTAAATACGTTAGGACGTTCCACGCTGTCATGACTGAAATGGGCTTTAGCGCCATTAGGACGGTATGGTACATCCTAGCCGTTTGGCTTTCCTGAAGCCAACAACGCTTACTACATGGGATCAGGTCATAATGGGAGTGCCCCCCTGACCCGATCCCATCATTTAAATCTCACATACATGATTGCAAGATTTCAATTTAAGGTCTCATTTATTTTACATTTTTGCTGTGAAGAAGGCATGTTATTTCTGCAGACACAAACTCACAGTTTTGAGAACTGCAAAACCAAGAATAACAGAATTTATGTTTACCTGATAAATTACTTTCTCCAACGGTGTGTCCGGTCCACGGCGTCATCCTTACTTGTGGGATATTCTCTTCCCCAACAGGAAATGGCAAAGAGCCCAGCAAAGCTGGTCACATGATCCCTCCTAGGCTCCGCCTTCCCCAGTCATTCGACCGACGTAAAGGAGGAATATTTGCATAGGAGAAACCATATGATACCGTGGTGACTGTAGTTAAAGAAAATAAATTATCAGACCTGATTAAAAAACCAGGGCGGGCCGTGGACCGGACACACCGTTGGAGAAAGTAATTTATCAGGTAAACATAAATTCTGTTTTCTCCAACATAGGTGTGTCCGGTCCACGGCGTCATCCTTACTTGTGGGAACCAATACCAAAGCTTTAGGACACGGATGAAGGGAGGGAGCAAATCAGGTCACCTAGATGGAAGGCACCACGGCTTGCAAAACCTTTCTCCCAAAAATAGCCTCAGAAGAAGCAAAAGTATCAAACTTGTAAAATTTAGTAAAAGTGTGCAGTGAAGACCAAGTCGCTGCCTTACATATCTGATCAACAGAAGCCTCGTTCTTGAAGGCCCATGTGGAAGCCACAGCCCTAGTGGAATGAGCTGTGATTCTTTCAGGAGGCTGCCGTCCGGCAGTCTCATAAGCCAATCTGATGATGCTTTTAATCCAAAAAGAGAGAGAGGTAGAAGTTGCTTTTTGACCTCTCCTTTTACCAGAATAAACAACAAAACTTTCCAAGATAATAACTTAATATCAACGGAATGTAAGGGTTCAAACGGAACCCCCTGAAGAACTGAAAGAACTAAATTGAGACTCCAAGGAGGAGTCAAAGGTTTGTAAACAGGCTTGATTCTAACCAGAGCCTGAACAAAGGCTTGAACATCTGGCACAGCTGCCAGCTTTTTGTGAAGTAACACAGACAAGGCAGAAATCTGTCCCTTCAAGGAACTTGCAGATAATCCTTTCTCCAAACCTTCTTGAAGAAAGGATAGAATCTTAGGAATTTTTACCTTGTCCCAAGGGAATCCTTTAGATTCACACCAACAGATATATTTTTTCCATATTTTGTGGTAAATTTTTCTAGTTACAGGCTTTCTGGCCTGAACAAGAGTATCAATGACAGAATCTGAGAACCCTCGCTTTGATAAGATCAAGCGTTCAATCTCCAAGCAGTCAGTTGGAGTGAGACCAGATTCGGATGTTCGAACGGACCTTGAACAAGAAGGTCTCGTCTCAAAGGTAGCTTCCATGGTGGAGCCGATGACATATTCACCAGGTCTGCATACCAAGTCCTGCGTGGCCACGCAGGAGCTATCAAGATCACCGATGCCCTCTCCTGATTGATCCTGGCTACCAGCCTGGGGATGAGAGGAAACGGCGGGAATACATAAGCTAGTTTGAAGGTCCAAGGTGCTACTAGTGCATCTACTAGAGTCGCCTTGGGATCCCTGGATCTGGACCCGTAGCAAGGAACCTTGAAGTTCTGACGAGAGGCCATCAGATCCATGTCTGGAATGCCCCACAATTGAGTAATTTGGGCAAAGATTTCCGGATGGAGTTCCCACTCCCCCGGATGAAATGTCTGACGACTCAGAAAATCCGTTTCCCAATTTTCCACTCCTGGGATGTGGATTGCAGACAAGTGGCAGGAGTGAGTCTCCGCCCATTGAATGATTTTGGTCACTTCTTCCATCGCCAGGGAACTCCTTGTTCCCCCCTGATGGTTGATGTACGCAACAGTCGTCATGTTGTCTGATTGAAACCGTATGAACTTGGCCTTTGCTAGCTGAGGCCAAGCCTTGAGAGCATTGAATATCGCACTCAGTTCCAGAATATTTATCGGGAGAAGAGATTCTTCCCGAGACCAAAGACCCTGAGCTTTCAGGGGTCCCCAGACCGCGCCCCAGCCCACCAGACTGGCGTCGGTCGTGACAATGACCCACTCTGGTCTGCGGAAGCTCATCCCCTGTGACAGGTTGTCCAGGTACAGCCACCAACGGAGTGAATCTCTGGTCCTCTGATCTACTTGTATCGTCGGAGACAAGTCTGTATAGTCCCCATTCCACTGACTGAGCATGCACAGTTGTAATGGTCTTAGATGAATTCGCGCAAAAGGAACTATGTCCATTGCCGCTACCATCAAACCTATTACTTCCATGCACTGCGCTATGGAAGGAAGAGGAACAGAATGAAGTATTTGACAAGAGTTTAGAAGTTTTGATTTTCTGACCTCTGTCAGAAAAATCCTCATTTCTAAGGAGTCTATTATTGTTCCCAAGAAGGGAACCCTTGTTGACGGAGATAGAGAACTTTTTTCTACGTTCACTTTCCACCCGTGAGATCTGAGAAAGGCCAGGACAATGTCCGTGTGAGCCTTTGCTTGAGGAAGGGACGACGCTTGAATCAGAATGTCGTCCAAGTAAGGTACTACTGCAATGCCCCTTGGTCTTAGCACCGCTAGAAGGGACCCTAGTACCTTTGTGAAAATCCTTGGAGCAGTGGCTAATCCGAACGGAAGTGCCACAAACTGGTAATGCTTGTCCAGGAATGCGAACCTTAGGAACCGATGATGTTCCTTGTGGATAGGAATATGTAGATACGCATCCTTTAAATCCACCGTGGTCATGAATTGACCTTCCTGGATGGAAGGAAGAATTGTTCGAATGGTTTCCATTTTGAACGATGGAACCTTGAGAAACTTGTTTAGGATCTTGAGATCTAAGATTGGTCTGAATGTTCCCTCTTTTTTGGGAACTACGAACAGATTGGAGTAGAACCCCATCCCTTGTTCTCCTAAAGGAACAGGATGAATCACTCCCATTTTTAACAGGTCTTCTACACAATGTAAGAATGCCTGTCTTTTTATGTGGTCTGAAGACAATTGAGACCTGTGGAACCTCCCCCTTGGGGGAAGCCCCTTGAATTCCAGAAGATAACCTTGGGAGACTATTTCTAGTGCCCAAGGATCCAGAACATCTCTTGCCCAAGCCTGAGCGAAGAGAGAGAGTCTGCCCACCACCAGATCCGGTCCCGGATCGGGGGCCAACATCTCATGCTGTCTTGGTAGCAGTGGCAGGTTTCTTGGCCTGCTTTCCTTTGTTCCAGCCTTGCATTGGTCTCCAGGCTGGCTTGGCTTGAGAAGTATTACCCTCTTGCTTAGAGGACGTAGCACTTGGGGCTGGTCCGTTTCTGCGAAAGGGACGAAAATTAGGTTTATTTTTGGCCTTGAAAGACCTATCCTGAGGAAGGGCGTGGCCCTTGCCCCCAGTGATATCAGAGATAATCTCTTTCAAGTCAGGGCCAAACAGCGTTTTCCCCTTGAAAGGAATGTTAAGCAATTTGTTCTTGGAAGACGCATCCGCTGACCAAGATTTTAACCAAAGCGCTCTGCGCGCCACAATAGCAAAACCAGAATTTTTCGCCGCTAACCTAGCCAATTGCAAAGTGGCGTCTAGGGTGAAAGAATTAGCCAATTTGAGAGCATGAATTCTGTCCATAATCTCCTCATAAGAAGAAGAATTATTATTGAGCGCCTTTTCTAGCTCATCGAACCAGAAACACGCTGCTGTAGTGACAGGAACAATGCATGAAATTGGTTGTAGAAGGTAACCTTGCTGAACAAACATCTTTTTAAGCAAACCTTCTAATTTTTTATCCATAGGATCTTTGAAAGCACAACTATCTTCTATGGGTATAGTGGTGCGTTTGTTTAGAGTAGAAACCGCCCCCTCGACCTTGGGGACTGTCTGCCATAAGTCCTTTCTGGGGTCGACCATAGGAAACAATTTTTTAAATATGGGGGAGGGACGAAAGGTATACCGGGCCTTTCCCATTCTTTATTTACAATGTCCGCCACCCGCTTGGGTATAGGAAAAGCTTCGGGGGGCCCCGGGACCTCTAGGAACTTGTCCATTTTACATAGTTTCTCTGGAATGACCAAATTCTCACAATCATCCAGAGTGGATAACACCTCCTTAAGCAGAGCGCGGAGATGTTCCAATTTAAATTTAAATGTAATCACATCAGGTTCAGCTTGTTGAGAAATTTTCCCTGAATCTGAAATTTCTCCCTCAGACAAAACCTCCCTGGCCCCCTCAGACTGGGGTAGGGGCCCTTCAGAACCAATATCATCAGCGTCCTCATGCTCTTCAGTATTTTCTAAAACAGAGCAGTCGCGCTTTCGCTGATAAGTGGGCATTTTGGCTAAAATGTTTTTGATAGAATTATCCATTACAGCCGTTAATTGTTGCATAGTAAGGAGTATTGGCGCGCTAGATGTACTAGGGGCCTCCTGTGTGGGCAAGACTGGTGTAGACGAAGGAGGGGATGATGCAGTACCATGCTTACTCCCCTCACTTGAGGAATCATCTTGGGCATCATTTTCTCTAAATTTTGTGTCACATAAATCACATCTATTTAAATGAGAAGGAACCTTGGCTTCCCCACATTCAGAACACAGTCTATCTGGTAGTTCAGACATGTTAAACAGGCAAAAACTTGATAACAAAGTACAAAAAACGTTTTAAAATAAACCGTTACTGTCACTTTAAATTTTAAACTGAACACACTTTATTACTGCAATTGCGAAAAAGTATGAAGGAATTGTTCAAAATTCACCACAGTGTCTTAAAGCCTTAAAAGTATTGCACACCAAATTTGGAAGCTTTAACCCTTAAAATAACGGAACCGGAGCCGTTTTTATATTTAACCCCTTTACAGTCCCTGGTATCTGCTTTGCTGAGACCCAACCAAGCCCAAAGGGGAATACGATACCAAATGATGCCTTCAGAAAGTCTTTTCTATGTATCAGAGCTCCTCACACATGCATCTGCATGTCATGCTTCTCAAAAACAAGTGCGCAATAGAGGCGCGAAAATGAGACTCTGCCTATGATTAGGGAAAGCCCCTAGAGAATAAGGTGTCCAATACAGTGCCTGCCGGTTATTTTACATAATTCCCAAGATTAAAATAATTCCTCAAGGCTATGGAGTATAAAATATGTTTATATATAAATCGATTTAGCCCAGAAAATGTCTACAGTCTTAAAAAGCCCTTGTGAAGCCCTTTTTTTCTTTCTGTAATAAAAATGGCTTACCGGATCCCATAGGGAAAATGACAGCTTCCAGCATTACATCGTCTTGTTAGAATGTGTCATACCTCAAGCAGCAAAAGTCTGCTCACTGTTCCCCCAACTGAAGTTAATTCCTCTCAACAGTCCTGTGTGGAAACAGCCATCGATTTTAGTAACGGTTGCTAAAATCATTTTCCTCTTACAAACAGAAATCTTCATCTCTTTTCTGTTTCAGAGTAAATAGTACATACCAGCACTATTTTAAAATAAACTCTTGATTGAATAATAAAAACTACAGTTAAACACTAAAAAACTCTAAGCCATCTCCGTGGAGATGTTGCCTGTACAACGGCAAAGAGAATGACTGGGGAAGGCGGAGCCTAGGAGGGATCATGTGACCAGCTTTGCTGGGCTCTTTGCCATTTCCTGTTGGGGAAGAGAATATCCCACAAGTAAGGATGACGCCGTGGACCGGACACACCTATATTGGAGAAATGTGATATTTTCTAGATAGCATAAAAGATAGCTGAAAGAGCAGGACAATGTGACTGGATGAATATAATTAATTTACCAAATGGAACTAACAAATAATCTAGTTATTACTGTACTCTACTATAGATATATATTAACACGGTGGCAGGAGGGATGGGCACAGTTTTGGGGCTGGTGTGATGGAGGAGTCTGACAGGTGATGCTCTGAAATTAGACACAATTTGATGGATAACGAGCAGTTCAGCATGCTAAGGCACTTTGGCAATTCAAGGGTTGCAGATTCGATCCCCAGCGAGATCCACTTAGCCTTTAATCCGTCCGAGGTTGATAAAATGAGCAGCGCCTTGAGACCCTTACAGGTGATTAGCCACACTTTACAAGTACCCAATACATACAATACATGACTGACACTCGGGCCATGTCAAAGCCTAACTAATGCTTTATACTATCACAATGGTGCCAGTTCCTGCACAATCTACTTACTGACATCTTGGTTGCTGCTGAATCCCTGCTAGGCATGAACCTACGGCTCTAACTGGCACTTATGCTATTTGGCACAATAAAAGGGCTAGACCAGTAAGTCATTGATTGGTAGTTTTATCAGCCTTTGAAGCCATCTGCTGCTGTGTCCTCAGTGAACCCTAACCAATAAGATTTAAACAATTTGACTGCATTTCAGACACTTAAACTACAGGAGTTGCACTGTGACTCCTTGTTGTGTATTAACTACTATAACTTTACTGTTGTCCTAGCTGTGCAGAAATCTAATTTCCTCACCTTCTAGTCTTTAGTTCTGTTGACCAGAGGTTATTAAGGTGTTCTCCTCACCTTCTAGTCTTTGGTCCTAAGGACCAGAGGTATTAGGCTGTTCTCCTTGCCTTCTAGTCTTTGGTCCTGGTGACCAGAGGTATTTGGCTGTTCTTTTTGCCTTCTTGTTTTTGGTCCTGGTGGCCAGAGATATTAGGCTGTTCTCCTCGCCTTCTAATCTTTGGTACTGGTGGTCAGAGGTATTAGGCTGTTCTCCTCACCTTCTACTCTTTGGTCCTGGTGACCAGGTGTATTAGGCTGTTCTCACCTTCTAGTCTTTGGTTCTGGTGACCAGAGGTATTAGGCTGTTCTTTTTGCCTTCTAGTTTTTGGTCCTGGTGGCCAGAGATATTAGGCTGTTCTCCTCGCCTTCTAATCTTTGGTCCTGGTGGTCAGAGGTATTAGGCTGTTCTCCTCACCTTCTACTCTTTGGTCCTGGTGACCAGGTGTATTAGGCTGTTCTCACCTTCTAGTCTTTGGTCCTGGTGACCAGAGGTATTAGGCTGTTCTTTTTGCCTTCTAGTTTTTGGTCCTGGTGGCCAGAGATATTAGGCTGTTCTCCTCGCCTTCTTATCTTTGGATCTGGTGGTCAGAGGTATTAGGCTGTTCTCACCTTCTACTCTTTGGTCCTTGTGGCCAGAGATAGTAGGCTGTTCTCCTCACCTTCTACTCTTTGGTCCTGTGTGACCAGAGCTATTAGGCTGTTCTCCTCGCCTTCTACGCTTTGGTCCTGGTGATCAGAGGTATTAGGCTGTTCTTTTTGCCTTCTTGTTTTTGGTCCTGGTGGCCAGAGATATTAGGCTGTTCTCCTCGCCTTCTAATCTTTGGTACTGGTGGTCAGAGGTATTAGGCTGTTCTCCTCACCTTCTACTCTTTGGTCCTGGTGACCAGGTGTATTAGGCTGTTCTCACCTTCTAGTCTTTGGTTCTGGTGACCAGAGGTATTAGGCTGTTCTTTTTGCCTTCTAGTTTTTGGTCCTGGTGGCCAGAGATATTAGGCTGTTCTCCTCGCCTTCTAATCTTTGGTCCTGGTGGTCAGAGGTATTAGGCTGTTCTCCTCACCTTCTACTCTTTGGTCCTGGTGACCAGGTGTATTAGGCTGTTCTCACCTTCTAGTCTTTGGTCCTGGTGACCAGAGGTATTAGGCTGTTCTTTTTGCCTTCTAGTTTTTGGTCCTGGTGGCCAGAGATATTAGGCTGTTCTCCTCGCCTTCTAATCTTTGGTCCTGGTGGTCAGAGGTATTAGGCTGTTCTCCTCACCTTCTACTCTTTGGTCCTGGTGACCAGGTGTATTAGGCTGTTCTCACCTTCTAGTCTTTAGTCCTGGTGACCAAAGGTATTAGGCTGTTCTTTTTGCCTTCTAGTTTTTGGTCCTGGTGGCCAGAGATATTAGGCTGTTCTCCTCGCCTTCTAATCTTTGGTCCTGGTGACCAGAGGTATTTGGCTGTTCTTTTTGCCTTCTAGTTTTTGGTCCTGGTGGCCAGAGATATTAGGCTGTTCTCCTCGCCTTCTAATCTTTGGTCCTGGTGGTCAGAGGTATTAGGCTGTTCTACTCACCTTCTACTCTTTGGTCCTGGTGACCAGGTCTATTAGGCTGTTCTCACCTTCTAGTCTTTGGTCCTGGTGACCAGAGGTATTAGGCTGTTCTTTTTGCCTTCTAGTTTTTGGTCCTGGTGGCCAGAGATATTAGGCTGTTCTCCTCGCCTTCTTATCTTTGGATCTGGTGGTCAGAGGTATTAGGCTGTTCTCACCTTCTACTCTTTGGTCCTTGTGGCCAGAGATAGTAGGCTGTTCTCCTCACCTTCTACTCTTTGGTCCTGTGTGACCAGAGCTATTAGGCTGTTCTCCTCGCCTTCTACGCTTTGGTCCTGGTGATCAGAGGTATTAGGCTTTTCTCCTTGCCTTCTAATTTTTGGTCCTGGTGGCCAGAGATATTAGGCTGTTCTTCTTGCCTTCTAGTCTTTGGTCCTGGTGACTAGAGATATTAGGCTGTTCTCCTCTCTTTCTAGAGTTTGGTCCTGGTGGCCAGAGATATTAGGCTGTTCTTTTTGCCTTCTAATCTTTGGTCCTGGTGGTCAGAGGTATTAGGCTGTTCTCCTCACCTTCTACTCTTTGGTCCTGGTGACCAGGTGTATTAGGCTGTTCTCACCTTCTAGTCTTTGGTCCTGGTGACCAGAGGTATTAGGCTGTTCTTTTTGCCTTCTAGTTTTTGGTCCTGGTGGCCAGAGATATTAGGCTGTTCTCCTCGCCTTCTAATCTTTGGTCCTGGTGGTCAGAGGTATTAGGCTGTTCTCCTCACCTTCTACTCTTTGGTCCTGGTGACCAGGTGTATTAGGCTGTTCTCACCTTCTAGTCTTTAGTTCTGTTGACCAGAGGATATTAAGGTATTCTCCTCACCTTCTAGTCTTTGGTCCTAAGGACCAGAGGTATTAGGCTGTTCTCCTTGCCTTCTAGTCTTTGGTCCTGGTGACCAGAGGTATTTGGCTGTTCTTTTTGCCTTCTTGTTTTTGGTCCTGGTGGCCAGAGATATTAGGCTGTTCTCCTCGCCTTCTAATCTTTGGTCCTGGTGGTCAGAGGTATTAGGCTGTTCTACTCACCTTCTACTCTTTGGTCCTGGTGACCAGGTGTATTAGGCTGTTCTCACCTTCTAGTCTTTGGTCCTGGTAACCAGAGGTATTAGGCTGTTCTTACCTTCTACTCTTTGGTCCTAGTGGCCAGATATAGTAGGCTGTTCTCCTCACCTTCTACTCTTTGGTCCTGTGTGACCAGAGCTATTAGGCTGTTCTCCTCACCTTCTACGCTTTGGTCCTGGTGATCAGAGGTATTAGGCTTTTCTCCTTGCCTTCTAATTTTTGGTCCTGGTGGCCAGAGATATTAGGCTGTTCTTTTTGCCTTCTAATCTTTGGTCCTGGTGGTCAGAGGTATTAGGCTGTTCTCCTCACCTTCTACTCTTTGGTCCTGGTGACCAGGTGTATTAGGCTGTTCTCACCTTCTAGTCTTTGGTCCTGGTGACCAGAGGTATTAGGCTGTTCTTTTTGCCTTCTAGTTTTTGGTCCTGGTGGCCAGAGATATTAGGCTGTTCTCCTCGCCTTCTAATCTTTGGTCCTGGTGGTCAGAGGTATTAGGCTGTTCTACTCACCTTCTACTCTTTGGTCCGGGTGACCAGGTGTATTAGGCTGTTCTCACCTTCTAGTCTTTAGTCCTGGTGACCAAAGGTATTAGGCTGTTCTTTTTGCCTTCTAGTTTTTGGTCCTGGTGGCCAGAGATATTAGGCTGTTCTCCTCGCCTTCTAATCTTTGGTCCTGGTGACCAGAGGTATTTGGCTGTTCTTTTTGCCTTCTTGTTTTTGGTCCTGGTGGCCAGAGATATTAGGCTGTTCTCCTCGCCTTCTAATCTTTGGTCCTGGTGGTCAGAGGTATTAGGCTGTTCTACTCACCTTCTACTCTTTGGTCCTGGTGACCAGGTGTATTAGGCTGTTCTCACCTTCTAGTCTTTGGTCCTGGTAACCAGAGGTATTAGGCTGTTCTTTTTGCCTTCTAGTTTTTGGTCCTGGTGGCAAGAGATATTAGGCTGTTCTCCTCGCCTTCTTATCTTTGGATCTGGTGGTCAGAGGTATTAGGCTGTTCTCACCTTCTACTCTTTGGTCCTAATGGCCAGATATAGTAGGCTGTTCTCCTCACCTTCTACTCTTTGGTCCTGTGTGACCAGAGCTATTAGGCTGTTCTCCTCGCCTTCTACGCTTTGGTCCTGGTGATCAGAGGTATTAGGCTTTTCTCCTTGCCTTCTAATTTTTGGTCCTGGTGGCCAGAGATATTAGGCTGTTCTTTTTGCCTTCTAGTCTTTGGTCCTGGTGACTAGAGATATTAGGCTGTTCTCCTCTCTTTCTAGTGTTTGGTCCTGGTGGCCAGAGATATTAGGCTGTTCTTTTTGCCTTCCAATCTTTGGTCCTGGTGGTCAGAGGTATTAGGCTGTTCTCCTCACCTTCTACTCTTTGGTCCTGGTGACCAGGTGTATTAGGCTGCTCTCACCTTCTAGTCTTTGGTCCTGGTGACCAGAGGTATTAGGCTGTTCTTTTTGCCTTCTAGTTTTTGGTCCTGGTGGCCAGAGATATTAGGCTGTTCTCCTCGCCTTCTAATCTTTGGTCCTGGTGGTCAGAGGTATTAGGCTGTTCTCCTCATCTTCTACTCTTTGGTCCTGGTGACCAGGTGTATTAGGCTGTTCTCACCTTCTAGTCTTTAGTTCTGTTGACCAGAGGTTATTAAGGTGTTCTCCTCACCTTCTAGTCTTTGGTCCTAAGGACCAGAGGTATTAGGCTGTTCTCCTTGCCTTCTAGTCTTTGGTCCTGGTGACCAGAGGTATTTGGCTGTTCTTTTTGCCTTCTTGTTTTTGGTCCTGGTGGCCAGAGATATTAGGCTGTTCTTTTTGCCTTCTAGTTTTTGGTCCTGGTGGCCAGAGATATTAGGCTGTTCTCCTCGCCTTCTTATCTTTGGATCTGGTGGTCAGAGGTATTAGGCTGTTCTCACCTTCTACTCTTTGGTCCTAGTGGCCAGAGATAGTAGGCTGTTCTCCTCACCTTCTACTCTTTGGTCCTGTGTGACCAGAGCTATTAGGCTGTTCTCCTCGCCTTCTACGCTTTGGTCCTGGTGATCAGAGGTATTAGGCTTTTCTCCTTGCCTTCTAATTTTTGGTCCTGGTGGAAAGAGATATTAGGCTGTTCTTTTTGCCTTCTAGTCTTTGGTCCTGGTGACTAGAGATATTAGGCTGTTCTCCTCTCTTTCTAGTGTTTGGTCCTGGTGGCCAGAGATATTAGGCTGTTCTTTTTGCCTTCTAATCTTTGGTCCTGGTGGTCAGAGGTATTAGGCTGTTCTCCTCACCTTCTACTCTTTGGTCCTGGTGACCAGGTGTATTAGGCTGTTCTCACATTCTAGTCTTTGGTCCTGGTGACCAGAGGTATTAGGCTGTTCTTTTTGCCTTCTAGTTTTTGGTCCTGGTGGCCAGAGATATTAGGCTGTTCTCCTCGCCTTCTAATCTTTGGTCCTGGTGGTCAGAGGTATTAGGCTGTTCTCCTCACCTTCTACTCTTTGGTCCTGGTGACCAGGTGTATTAGGCTGTTCTCACCTTCTAGTCTTTGGTCCTGGTGACCAGAGGTATTAGGCTGTTCTTTTTGCCTTCTAGTTTTTGGTCCTGGTGGCCAGAGATATTAGGCTGTTTTCCTCGCCTTCTAATCTTTGGTCCTGGTGGTCAGAGGTATTAGGCTGTTCTACTCACCTTCTACTCTTTGGTCCTGGTGACCAGGTGTATTAGGCTGTTCTCACCTTCTAGTCTTTGGTCCTGGTGACCAGAGGTATTAGGCTGTTCTTTTTGCCTTCTAGTTTTTGGTCCTGGTGGCCAGAGAAATTAGGCTGTTCTCCTCGCCTTCTTATCTTTGGATCTGGTGGTCAGAGGTATTAGGCTGTTCTCACCTTCTACTCTTTGGTCCTAGTGGCCAGAGATAGTAGGCTGTTCTCACCTTCTACTCTTTGGTCCTGTGTGACCAGAGCTATTAGGCTGTTCTCCTCGCCTTCTACGCTTTGGTCCTGGTGATCAGAGGTATTAGGCTGTTCTCCGCTCTTTTTAGTGTTTGGTCCTGGTGGCCAGAGATATTAGGCTGTTCTTTTTGCCTTCTAGTCTTTGGTCCTGGTGACTAGAGATATTAGGCTGTTCTCCTCTCTTTCTAGTGTTTGGTCCTGGTGGCTAGAGATATTAGGCTGTTCGCCTCTCCTTCTAGTCTTTGGTCCTGGTTACTAAAAGTAGGATGTAAGCTTTGCTGCTCCTCATGAATTATGCCTTAGACTGTTCTACCTTCTATTGGGATTCAGACTGGATTTGTTCCAGTGAATATTACCTGATATACCTGCTGTCTCACCAAAGACTAAGCAGTGCAAGTTGCCATTTCTATTATGGTAAATACTATTTGATTGATTTAAGACTCTGGATGGTTCCCATATAATTAAAAAAAAAATGGTCTTGTGCATATATCTCAGATTACCTCCCCAATCACAAGCAATCCTCTGCTGATTGTATTACTACACTTCAATAAAACGAATATTGCTTTTATCTTACCACCTGCTCCTTGACATCATGACACACAAGACATCCAGTGGATGCTATAACAATCCTCAAACACAGTGCTTGTGCACAGTGACAATACACAGACAGGAAACTGATAAGAGAATACACTTCCTTTATAAATTTTACTTTGATTATCAAACTTTCTTTCTTTTCGTGTTATCCTTTGTTGAAATGCAGTAATGTAAGCTCAGGCGCGTGCACGTGTCTGCAGTTCTACAAAAATGTTACATCAGCAAGAACATTAGATGGCAGCACTTTATCCTGCCATACACGTGCACACTCCTGAGCTTACATCCCTGCTTTTTCAACAAAGAACAACATGAGAAAGAAGCAAATAAATTAGAAACTTTTTTTTATAATTGCATGTTCTGAATCACAAAATAAAAATGTGTATGAGTTAGAGACTCCCTATAGCTGACGATCTGTGCAGGAGTATCCACAAATCTAACCAGGGGGCCAGCCCATCTGACGGCCGCCAATCACGTGCAGGTGGAGGTGATACACAGACTGAGCCCCTTGCTTGCCGTCATTAATCACTGCAAAATGGGCAAAGAACACTGGTGTGAGAGCCATTGTAAAACAAGTGACAGTCAGTGACAGAGAAAGAAAAATGAATACAGAAATAAAATATAAAATGTTATAAACACTAAAAAACAAAATGTATGCTTACCTGATAAATTTCTTTCTTTCTTGACACGATGAGTCCACGGATCATCTAATTACTATTGGGAATATCACTCCTGCCCAGCAGGAGGCGGCAAAGAGTACCACAGCAAAGCTGTTAAATATCACCTCCCTTCCCACCCCAGTCATTCGACCGAAGCAAAGGAGAGAAAGGAAGCAACAAGGTGCAGAGGTGTCTGAGGTTTATAGTATGACAAAAGCCTGTCTTAGAAAAACAGGGGCGGGCCGTGGACTCATCGTGTCAATAAATAAATTTATCAGGTAAGCATAAATTTTGTTTTCTTTCTAATGACACAATGAGTCCACGGATCATCTAATTACTATTGGGAATTAATACCCAAGCTAGAGTACACAGATAATAAGGGAGGGACAAGACAGGGAACCTAAACGGAAGGCACCACTGCTTGAAGAACCTTTCTCCCAAAAGAAGCACCGAACGAAGCAAAGGTATCAAATTTATAAAATTTTGAAAAAGTGTGAAGAGAGGACCCAGCCTTGCAAATCTATTCCACAGAAGCGTCATTTTTTAATGCCCAGGAAGAGGAAACAGCCCTCATAGAATGAGCCGTAACTCTCTCAGGAGGCTGCTGTCCAGCAGTCTCATAGGAAAAGCGAATGATACTCTTCAGCCACAAAGAAAGAGAAGTAGCCCCTTACGTTTCCCAGAGAAGACAACAAACAGAGCAGAAGACTGACGAAAATTCTTAGTCGGCTGTAAATAGAATTTCAATGCATGCACCACGTCAAGATTGTGTAGCAGACGTTCCTTTTGAGAAGAAGGATTAGGACACAAGGAAGGAACAATCATCTCCTGATTAATGCTCCAATCTGAAACCACCTTAGGGAGAAACCCTAACTTAGTACGCAAAACTACCCTTCTCCAAACCTTCTTGGAGAAAGGACAGAATTCTAGGAATCCGGACTCTACTCCAAGAGTAGCCTCTGGATTCCCACCAATACAGATATTTACGCCATATCTTACAGTAAATCTTTCTCGTCACAGGCTTACGAGTCTGAATCATGGTCTCAATGACTGATTCTGAAAATCCACGCTTGGATAAAATTAAGCGTTCTAGTTTCTCTGAAGCTTACTGCTTGGAGATTGATTTGGATGAAGGAAGGGCACTTGAAGTAGATGGTCCTTTCTCAACGGAAGTCTCCAAGGTGGAAGAGATGACATCTCCACCAGATCTGCATACCAAATCCTGCAAGACCACGCCGGTACAATGAGGATCACCAACGCCCTCTCCTGTTTGATTCGAGCAATGACCCGAGGTAGAAGAGCGAACGGGGGAAATAGGTATGCAAGACTGAACTTCCAAGGTACCACCAGAGCGTCTATCAGAACAGCCTGGGGGTCCTTTGACCTCAACCCGTACCTCGGGAGCTTGGCATTCTGCCGAGATGCCATGAGATCCAATTCCGGCTGTCCCCATTTGAGTATCAAGCTGGAAAACACTCCCCCGGGTGAAAGGTCTGTCTGCTCAGAAAATCCACCTCCCAGTTGTCCACTCCTGGGATGTGAATTGCCGACAGACAGCAGTTGTGGGTCTCCGCCCACTGAATTATCTTGGCTACCTCTGTCATGGCCAAAGAACTCTGAGTTCCTCCCTAATGGTTGATGTAAGCCACAGAAGTTATGTTGTCCGACCCTAACCTGATGAACCGGGCCAAGGCTAACTGAGCATTGAAGATTGATCTCAGCTCCAGAATGTTTATGAGTAGAACAGACTCTGACTGAGCCCATGTCCCCTGAGTCTTTAGAGAGCCCCAGACTGCTCCCCATACCAGAATGCTGGCGTCCATTGTCACAATCTCCCAGGTGGGTCTGCGGAAGCAAGTTCCCTGGGATAGATGATCCTGAGACAACCACCAAAGAAGGGAATCCCTGGTCTCCTGCTCCAGATGTAATTGTGGAGACAGATCCGTATAATCTCCGTTCCACTGTCTGAGCATGCATAACTGCATAGGTCTGAGGTGAAAATGGGCAAAAGGGATGATGTCCATAGCCGCTACCATCAGACCGATTACCTTCATACATTTAGCCACTGATGGCCAAGGAGAGGACTGAAGCGCTAGACAAGAATCGAAAATCTTTAATTTCCTGACTTCTGTCAGAAATATCTTCATTGATAAGGAATCTATTATGGTTCCCAAGAAAACTACCCTTGTAGTTGGAACTAAGGAACTCTTTCCAAATTCACCTTCCATCCGTGAGATCGCAGGAAGGATAACATTTCCGTGTGGGATTTTGCCTGTTGAAAGGATGGCGCCTGAACCAGAATGTCGTACAGATAATGCACCCATGCAATGCCCCGCAACCGGAGCACCGCCAACAGTGATCCCAGAACCTTTGAAAAAATTCTGGGAGCTGTGATGAGGCCGAATGGAAGAGCCACAAACTGGAAGTGTTTGTCTAGAAATGCCAAACTCAGAAACTTGTGATGGTCCCTGTGTATGGGAACATGCAGGTATGCATCCTTTAAATCTACTGTTGTCATAAATTGACCCTCTTAAACGAAGGGAAGAATGGAACGAATAGTTTCCATCTTGAAGGACGGTACCTCTTTTTTGAAAACCACGAACAGATTGGAGTAAAATCCCAGACCCTGCTCCTGCCTTGGAACAGGAACTATTAACGAACAGATTGGAGTAAAATCCCAGACTCTGCTCCTGCCTTGGAACAGGAACTATTAATCCCAGGTCGGAAAGGTCTTGAACACAGTGTAAGAATGCCTCTCTTTTTGTCTGGTCAACAGATAATCTTGAGAGCAGAAACCTGCCCCTGGGAGGAAAGGTCTTGAACTCTAGTATGTATCCCTGGGACACGTTGTCCACTGCCCAGGGATCCTGAACATCCTGAACCCAAGCCTGAGAGAAGGAAAGTCTGCCCCCCACAAGATCCGTTCCCGGATCGGGGCAGACCCTTCCCTTGAGTCAATAGCAGGCTTCTTACATTGTTTTCCTTTGTTCCAGGACAGGTTGGGCCTCCAGGAAGGCTTAGACTGTTCCTGCTTGGAAGCAGGAGAGAAAGGCTTACTCTTGAAGTTTCAAAAGGAACGAAAATTGCTCTGACGTCCCTTCTGCTTATTCCTCTTGTCTTGAGGGAGGAAATGACCCTTTCCTCCCATAATGTCAGAAATTATTTCCGCCAATCCCGGCCCAAACAAGGTCTTCCTTTTGTAGGGAATAGCCAAAAGCTTAGACTTAAATGACACATCCGCAGACCAAGATTTTAACCATAATGCTCTGCGGCCAGCACAGCAAAACCGGAAATCTTTGCTCCCAGTTTAATAACCTGTAGGGAAGCATCTGTGATAAATGAATTGGCCAACTTAAAGGGACATTAAACAAGTTGAGATGGTAATATAAAAGGATAAATTGTATATATAAAACAGCTCTGCAATATACTTTCATTATTTATTTTGTTCTCTTTGCCTGTAATTCCATTCTGAAATTGTGAGCTTTTCAGTTCCTGTTAGAAATGTAAGTGCAGAACTCTGTTCAATCCAGCACAATCATTGGCTGCACACTCTAGTGACCTATTTATAACTCTCTAATTGGCAACAGCAGAGAAGGTAACACAAGTTACAACATGGCAGCTCCTAGTGTTTTATAGACACTAAAACTTTATACTTATTTTGTCACTTTTTAAACAACTAATGAAACTTTAAAAAATACATCTACATGCTACTCATGGACTAATCTTTTCTTTGAATGTATCATTTTATCTAGCATGTATTTAGTGTTTAATGTCCCTATAAGGGCCTTGATCCTATCCTAGATCTCTTCAAGGGGAGTGTCTGTCCGAATAGAATAAGACAACGCATCAAACCAGTATGCCGCCGCGCTAGTGACGGTAGCAATACACACTGCAGGTTTCCACTGTAAACCCTGATGTACATACATCTTCTTGAGTAACCCCCTCTAATTTTTTTTCCATAGGATCTTTAAAGGAACAATTATCTTCTATGGGAATAGTGGTCCTCTTAGCCAGCATGGAAATTGCCCCCTCCACCTTGGTTACTGTCTGCCAAGACTCCTTGATAGAGTCTGCTATAGGGAACATCTTCTTAAATATAGGGGATGGAGAAAAAGGGATACCCGGTCTCTCCCATTCCTTAGCAATAATCTCTGTAGCTCGATCTGGTACAGGAAAAACCTCCACTATGGAGAGTACATCAAAATATTTAGCTTACTATCGGCTAGATTTGGAGTTTTGTCGGTAACGACCCGAAAAACTAACGCCGGCTTTTTTCTGGCCGCACCATAAAAATAACTCTGGTATTGAGAGTCCACAGAATGGCTGTGTTAGGCTCCAAAAAAGGAGCGTAGAGCATTTTTAACGCAGCTTCAACTCTCGATACCAGAGTTGCTTACGCAAGCGGCCAGCCTCAAAAACGTGCTCGTGCACGATTCTCCAATAGGAAACAATGGGACTGTTTGAGGTGAAAAAAAACCTAACACCTGCAAAAAAGCCGCGTTCAGCTCCTAACGCAGCCCCATTGTTTGCTATGCGGTAACACTTCCTACGTCTGCACTTAACACTCTAACATGTACCCCGAGTCTAAACACCCCTAACCTTACACTTATTAACCCCTAATCTGCCGCCCCCGCTATCGCTGACCCCTGCATATTATTATTAACCCCTAATCTGCCGCTCCGTAAACCGCCGCTACTTACATTATCCCTATGTACCCCTAATCTGCTGCCCTAACATCGCCGACCCCTATATTATATTTATTAACCCCTAATCTGCCCCCCACAACGTCGCCTCCACCTGCCTACACTTATTAACCCCTAATCTGCTGACCGGACCTGAGCGCTACTATAATAAAGTTATTAACCCCTAATCCGCCTCACTAACCCTATAATAAATAGTATTAACCCCTAATCTGCCCTCCCTAACATCGCCGACACCTAACTTCAATTATTAACCCCTAATCTGCCGACTGGAGCTCACCGCTATTCTAATAAATGTATTAACCCCTAAAGCTAAGTCTAACCCTAACACTAACACCCCCCCTAAATTAAATATAATTTACATCTAACGAAATTAATTAACTATTATTAAATAAATTATTCCTATTTAAAGATAAATACTTACCTGTAAAATAAATCCTAATATAGCTACAATATAAATTATAATTATATTATAGCTATTTTAGGATTTATATTTATTTTACAGGTAACTTTGTATTTTACAGGTAACAGATTGAGCTTGCATTCTATTGGCTGTTCCGATCAGCCAATAGAATGCGAGCTCAATCTGATTGGCTGATTGGATCAGCCAATCGGATTGAACTTGATTCTGATTGGCTGATTCCATCAGCCAATCAGAATATTCCTACCTTAATTCCGATTGGCTGATAGAATCCTATCAGCCAATCAGAATTCGAGGGACGCCATCTTGGATGACGTCCCTTAAAGGAACCGTCATTCGGCTAGTAGGCGTCGGGAGAAGAGGATGTTCCGCGTCGGAGGTCTGCAAGATGGATCCGGAAGAAAGAAGATTGAAGATGCCGTTGATAGAAGACTTCTTCCGGATCATGGACCTCTTCAGCTCCCGCTTGGATGAAGACTTCATCCGGATCATGGACCTCTTCAGCTCCCGCTTGGATGAAGACTTCAGCCGGATCATGGACCTCTTCAGCCCCCCGCTTGGGCTTGGATCAGGACATCGGAGGAGCTCTTCAGGACGGATCGGTGAACCTGGCAGGGTGAAGATAAGGTAGGAAGATCTTCAGGGGCTTAGTGTTAGGTTTATTTAAGGGGGGTTTGGGTTAGATTAGGGGTATGTGGGTGGTGGGTTGTAATGTTGGAGGGGGGTATTGTATGTTTTTTTTTACAGGCAAAAGAGCTGAATTCTTTGGGGCATGCCCCGCAAAGGGCCCTGTTCAGGGCTGGTAAGGTAAAAGAGCTTTGAACTTTTGTAATTTAGAATAGGGTAGGGCATTTTTTTATTTTGGGGGGCTTTGTTATTTTATTAGGGGGCTTAGAGTAGGTGTAATTAGTTTAAAATTGTTGTAATATTTTTCTTATGTTTGTAAATATTTTTTTATTTTTTGTAACTTAGTTCTTTTTTATTTTTTGTACTTTAGCTAGTTTATTTAATTGTATTTATTTGTAGGAATTGTATTTAATTAATTTATTGATAGTGTAGTGTTAGGTTTAATTGTAACTTAGGTTAGGATTTATTTTACAGGTAAATTTGTAATTATTTTAACTATTTTAGCTATTAAATAGTTCTTAACTATTTAATAGCTATTGTACCTGGTTAAAATAAATACAAAGTTACCTGTAAAATAAATATAAATCCTAAAATAGCTATAATATAATTATAATTTATATTGTAGCTATATTAGGGTTTATTTTACAGGTAAGTATTTAGCTTTAAATAGGAATAATTTATTTAATAAGAGTTAATTAATTTCGTTAGATGTAAATTATATTTAACTTAGGGGGGTGTTAGTGTTAGGGTTAGACTTAGCTTTAGGGGTTAATATTATTATTATCGGTTATTTGTAGAGCGCCAACAGATTCCGCAGCGCTATAAACAAAGGGGAGTACAAGAAAACGATTATAGGGTAGAGGGCCCTGCCAAGAGTTGCACTGTTGTAGTCAGCTCTTAAGAAGGTGATCTACAAACAGCTGGACTCTTAGGCTTACATGCTAAGAGGGTTCAGGGGATTGCAGTGGAGGAGAGGAACTGGTAATAGGAAAGGTCAGCGTAGGTTGTATGCGTCCCTGAACAGTAGAGTCTTTAGGGAGCACTTGAAGCTTTTAAAACTAGAAGAGAGTCTTGTGGAGCGAGGCAGAGAGTTCCACAAGATGGGAGCCAGTCTGGAGAAGTCCTGTAAACGGGAGTGTGATGAGGTGACAAGAGAGGAGAGTAGGAGGTCATGAGCAGAGCGAAGGGGACGGGAGGGAGTGTATCTGGAGACAAGGTCTGAGATGTAGGGGGGAGCAGTGCAGTTGAGGGCTTTGTATGTAAGAGTGAGAGTTTTGTGTTTGATCCTAGAGGCAAGAGGAAGCCAGTGAAGGGATTGGCAGAGAGGCGCAGCAGATGAAGAGCGACGTGTAAGGAAGATGAGTCTGGCAGAGGCATTCATTATGGATTGTAAAGGAGCTAGGCGGCAGGTGGGGAGACCAGAGAGGACAGAGTTGCAGTAATCAAGGCGGGAAAGAATGAGAGAGTGGATTAAAATCTTAGTTGTGGGGGGCGGAGCCTGGCTGCTCAGGAAGATGGCCGTGTAAAGTGAGAGCTCCCAAGCCATCAAAACCCTAATCAAATGCATGCAGTACCTGTTTTATAAGCCATACCATATCCCCCTCAGTGACCAGACCCCCGGAGTTCCCTTTGCAATACCCGGGAATAACAATATCGCCACACCGGACTGCCGCAGCGACCACGGCCCTCACCGCCACGGAGCGCATTACCGAGCGCACATAGAGACAGCTGCGACACAAATACTCATACCGGTCTGAAGGGACCAAGTGCAGGAAACTAAACCTGAGGAGATTCAATCACCCTGAGAGTGAATATTAACAAGGCGCACAGAAGGTGAGAAAATCCGCCCGGCGGACTTAGCAGCAGCACATAGAGACACGACAAAAGGCGTGGGGGTAGATTAAGCACCACAAACATAGGCCGGAGCGCTCTGGAAGTCCCCGCTAAAGTATACACTGCGGGTAGTAAGCGACACAGGCAATCAATTAGAGGATAAGCCCTGCACAGCAGCAATAAGTTATACGGTGGAAAAAAAAAAAAAAACGCAGTGTTAACTGATAACTCCCTAGATGAGAGAAGGGAACACAAAGGCAACAAACTTAAGGAAAGGGAACAGTTAACAGAAAACAAAAGAAAACAAAACAAAAACACACTGTGACACTTTAATGAGGAACAGCAGCAGCTAGAACTTCAGGCAGCCGCTTAGACAAAGAAGCAGCACAGACCCCAAACAAAGTAAAAAACGGTGACAACGGCTTCAGAGGGCACCTTGCTTAAGAGAACAAGCCAAGGGGCGCAGGCCTAGCCCTAGGGAATCTATTGAAAATTTATTGCACGACTGGAAGTATATACAGCACAATCTAAATAAGCACAAGGGCATTGTTGTTGAACCACAATCAACCACTTACTACACACCACATGCAGGAGGGTGCTAACAGTATGCCAGGCCGCAGACCAAGCAGAACAGATAATACCCCACGCTCTAAAACTTTACAACAATTTCTGAGGCCTGTAGAACCCACATCAGACACCCAACCTGAAATAGTGGGAATGGACCAGCAAAGAGATATATCAACTGACACACGTAGCATAGACCTGCCTGCAGCGGGGCTCACGAAAGAGGACTTGTTACCACTTTGTACGAAGCAAGATCTTAAAGAGATGCTAACAGAGGTTAGAAGCTGGTATGGTGAGCTGAAAAAAGATATCACTCGTATAACACAGAGGGTCACAACACTAGAAGAAGGCCATAATATAATGGACACTGACATGCAGCATATGTCGCAGCTGGCGTATGCACAAGATGAAACAATCCAACATCTACTTGAAAAAGTGGAGGACCTGGATAACCGAGGGAGGAGAAACAATATGAGAATACGTGGAATTCCAGAAACTATCCTCCCGGCTGCCCTAGAAGGCTGTATACAGGCCTTGTTCAGAACGATTAAAGGAGACAACAATGCACCAGACATCCAGATAGAAAGGGCGCACAGAGCACTTAGAGCAAACCCCCCCCCCCAAAGCCCCTCCAAGGGATGTGATTCTAAAAACGCTTCACTATAAAGACAAAGAAGAAATTATGAAACATGCCAGAGCAAAACAAGAGATTACCCACGCGGGTCATCGGATACAAGTCTTTCAAGATCTCAGCCCTACTACGCTCCAGAAACGGAGGGAACTACAGTACATTACAAAAGTCCTGCAGGAACAGAGAATAATCTACAGATGGGGCTTTCCAGTTTGTATCATCGCTACAAGGGGTAGTAACACTGCTGTATTCAAGTCTGTAGAAGATTTACCACACTTTTGTGAAACACTGCAAATAAAAATACAACCCCCAGAGATGGCCCAACATGCAGGAAACAGCCGTCACCCCGCAGAACAGAGGATACCTCCATTATCGTCCAGAAATTCAGACAAAAATGGGAGAAACCCTGATGTGAACAAACAAATACAGGAGGACACTATACAGGGACTGCTCACTGATGAGTAACACCAAAAGGGGACATTTGACACAAACTATGGACTTCAGGTCGTATGCTAGATAAGCCTCTATATATTTCTTTAATAGGGTTTGGGGACAGGGATACTGCCCTCATTATATTGTCATAATATTGTTTATATTGTTATATTGTTTAGAGTTGTGATATTGCACAGTTTGATCGTTAATTTATTTCTTGCATTTTCTTACATAGCTTGCAACTAGGATTGAACCAAATTCTGCCATTAACTGTTAAGTAATAGAGCTTAGCGTCAAGACATTGTGATTTACTGTTTCTGTTGCATATATTTGATCTTTCTCCCTCCCAGTCAGATACATACCCACACTCAGGAAACCACAGAGACACGCGGATCACCAGTGAATACGGTAGGCACACTTCATATTTCAGCACCTAAGAGTACATACAACTAGAGGCAACTATACACAGTTAACGCTAAACACTATGCCACGACAACCCAGAGATAATGGGGATAATACCCAGCCCAGATACATTACATTATTAACAATTAATGCAAGGGGACTCAATAGCCCTGAAAAATGCTCCATTGCCTTTAACAATATGTATAGAGAATCAGGTGATATCCTATTTATTCAGGAAACGCACTTTAAAAAAGGCAGGGAGCCAAAATTCTTGAGCAACAAATATAACACTTCATACTTAGCCTCAGGGAACTCTAAGAAAGGCGGAGTAGGAATCCTCATAAGAAATAATATTCATTTCAACCCGACCAGAGTTATAAAAGACACCAATGGCCAATACTTAATAGTAATAGGGACTCTGTTCAGCACACCTGCCACATTGGTAAATATATATCTCCCCAATCAAGGCCAGCATTTAGTATTCAAGCAGGTAGCGAACCTAATACTAGAACACTCAAAAGGAATAATTTTGCTAGGGGGCGATTTCAATCTCCCGTTAGACCCCACACTAGACACCTCTTTGGGACACTCTAGCACCCACCAAAGGATAATCAAAGCAATCCACACCCAGATGCATCAGCTCAAACTACATGATGTATGGCGAACAAGTAACCCACAAAAGCGAGACTACACATTCTACTCCCACCCACACCACCTCTATACTAGAATAGACTATTTCCTCATCGATCAAATAGGCCTGACAAGAGTAGAGAACTCCACCATCTTGCCAATGACATGGTCAGACCATGCCCCAGTGATATGCAAACTGCATTGGCCAGACCTCCCTATAAGGCCCTTTATGTGGCGACTAGATGAGAACATACTTAATGACGCGCTTGTTAAATCAGAAATAGACGTTGCATTGGGGAATTACTTCAGGGAAAACCTGACTGAAGACACCTCAGCCACTACGATATGGGAGGCACACAAATGCGTGCTGAGGGGGGAATTTATTAGGCTCAAAGCGAGGGGAACAAGAAACAATAGACCGTTTGTTAACTCCACAACCTCCCAAATCAAATACTGGGAAACCCAACTCAAGCATAGCCCCAACTCCCCTGAAATTTTAAAAAAACTGACCACTACCAGACAGGACTTAAACAATCACCTACTGAAGGTATACCAAGAGCAGGCTACCAGACTACAACAGAAATACTTTGACATCAACGATAAAATCGGACCTGCACTAGCCAAGACACTCAAGAGAAAGCAATTAGACACACATGTATACTCCATGACGGATCACACAGGGCAAACACACAGAGATAGTCCACAAATAGCAGAAACATTCAGACGCTACTATCAGGAATTATATAACATCCAGAATAATACTAGTCAGGAGGAAATGGAGGGATTTCTAGCAGATACGCAGTTGAGTACCCTAGGAAGAGAGGACAGAGAGTACTTGGACTCTCCCATCACACACGATGAGATTAAGACCGCTATAAAAAACATGCCTAACGGTAAAAGCCCAGGACCTGACGGTCTCAGCACACGCTACTACAAGACCTATGTGCACCACCTGTTGGCTCCACTAACAGCTTTATTTAATTCAATATTAAAAGAGAAGGGATTTTCAGACGCTATGTTAGCAGCACACATAACAGTAATACACAAGACAGGCAAAAGAACAGATAAACCGGAAAACTACAGACCCATATCTCTGCTGAACACTGACATCAAGATATTTGCAAAGATTTTGGCCACTAGGATTAATAAATTTCTACCAGACCTAATTCACCCAGACCAAGTGGGGTTTGTACCTGGCCGAGAGGCCAGGGACAACACACTAAGAACACTTCAAATTATAGCACATGTTAAAGCACAAGAAACCCCTATGGTATTAATATCTACAGACGCTGAGAAAGCCTTTGATAGGGTGCAGTGGGGCTTTCTCAAATTAGTCTTACAAAAAATGAAATTCAGTGACACCTTCATAAATTTGATCTTTACTCTTTATACGAATCCCACGGCCCAAGTAAAGGTGAATGGCCTGCTATCAGACAGTTTTTCTATCAGGAATGGTACGAGACAAGGCTGTCCCCTTTCACCTATACTTTTTGCTATTACAATAGAAGCCCTAGCCCAAAAAATTCGGAATGATACCCAAATAGAGGGAATACAGATTGCCTCAAACATGTATAAGATAGCTTTATATGCGGACGATGTCTTGCTCACCTTGACCAACGTTAACACCTCCATGAACAGAACACTTGAAATATTTGGGGAATTTAGCAAAGTTTCCACTTTCCAGTTAAACCTTTCCAAGTCTGAGATCCTTAACATTACATACGACGCAACGGCACTCGACCAGTCCCTACAGGACTGCCCACTCAATAAGCAAAAAACTAAGATGAAGTATTTAGGCATATTTTTATCCTCGGACCAGCAGGTGATGCATGAGGCCAATTACAAAAAGTTAGAGACAGACATAGTGGCGGACCTGTCTAATTGGAAAAACAAACCCATATCCTGGCTGGGAAGGGTAAACGTGATAAAAATGAACATCCTGCCTAGGCTACTATATCTTATGCAAACTACACCAATCCCCCTCCCACACAATTACCTACCCAAATTGCAAAACACAATAGAACATTATGTCTGGGGGACTATTAGGCCCAGGGTCAAGAAAGCTACACTATATCTACCCAGAGACAGAGGTGGTCTGGGGCTACCAAATATCATGATATATAAACAAGCCATCTCACTGCGGCAACTATTGGATTGGTGTGGGAATGATCCTAACAAACTATGGGTTCAGATAGACCGCTCAATACTGGGCGTGGGCAACGCAGGGGGAATGGCCTGGTTATCAGAGAGAGACAGGCCAATGGCAACATCTAGGTATCCGCTGTTCGCTGACTTTTTCACCACCTGGGACAGACTGTTGAACACCTCCACAAACATTTCCACTCACATAAGCCCCTTGACACCCACATACCAGAATCCTGCAACACCTTGGAACCATAGAGAAACAAACTTCAGTCACACCATACCATACAAGGAACGAACACTTTCAGCACTCTTGGAAGGGAACAAACTGAAGCCACTAAACATGATAATAGAAAATAATCCAGATGTAGGAATGAACTGGCTGACGCACTCCAAACTCAGTCACTTTATATCGACTCACAAACAGAAACACAACATCTTTAGACAGCTGACAACCTTTGAGACCCTGTGCATTAAGGAGAACGCAACAGAACATGCAATCTCGCTATTATATAAACTCCTCCTTATAGAGGATGCTCAGACACTACCATCATACACTAAGGCATGGGAGAGAGAACTGCACATAGACATTGACACCTCAGAATGGTTAGCCGCTTTCCAAATTACAAAGCAAGCCTCAATCTCAAGCAGGGTTCAAGAATCCGGGTATAAGTTTTTGTCTAGATGGTACCTTACTCCCATTCGGTTAAACAAGATATACAAAACGGCCTCAGGGAAGTGCTGGAGAGGGTGCGGGGGTGATGGCACCATAACACATATATGGTGGGAGTGTCCGGGGCTGGATCAATTTTGGACAGAGGTCTTAGAACATATCAGGAAAGCAACAGGGAAGACGCTACAAAACAGTCCAAAAACACTACTTTTTCTGTCTCTCCCCACACTAGAAAGCTCTGCAAGTAAGGCGCTGAGAATGGTTATGTTAAACAGTGCAAAGCTGTTAATTCCAAGACATTGGAAATCTAAAACGATACCTACAATAGAGGAGTGGAAGGGACAGGTTAGCACACTACTGAATCTGGAAAGGTACCACCACCTAAAGAATGATACAATAGATACACATGAAATCATGTTAATGCAATGGAGGGAAAGCACTACAGGTGAAGTAGAGTAGGATAGAGACACCTACAAATTTAAAACATAAGGTTCACTTTATACACCACCCTGAGATGGAGAGACTGGGGGAACACGGGAACCTGATGGGTATGCGTAACAGCATACCACATGAACAACACAAATGTTACATATGTAAGGAATATAGAAAATAAGACGCAAAAAAGTAAGCTCACCTTCATAGAGATGTATAGGCAGCTGCTGAATTAATGTTAATGTTGATTATTGTATTTAAGCACTGAAACTGGTTGTGCATTTGTCATTTCTAAATATACTGGATTATACCAAATAAAGCTTTTGAAAAAAAAAAAAAAAAAAAAAAAAAAAAAATCTTAGTTGTGTCTTGTGTAAGGAAGTGTCTAATTTTAGAGATGTTTTTAAGGTGGAAGCGGCAGGCTGTAGCCAAGGAAAGATCTGAGTCAAATGTGACCCCGAGACATCGGGCATGCGGGGTAGGGGTAATGATGGAGTTGTCGACAGTTATAGAGATATTGGGGGTGGAGATTTTGGAAGAAGGGGGGAAAATGAAGAGCTCAGTTTTGGAGAGATTTAGCTTGAGGTAGTGAGAGGACATCCAGGAAGAGATGTGAGAAAGACAGTTAGTGACACGGGTTAGCAAGGAAGGAGATAGTTCTGGTGCAGAGAAGTAGATTTGGGTGTCATCGGCATACAAATGATATTGGAAACCATGGGACTTAATAAGGGAACCTAGTGATGACGTATAGATTGAGAAGAGAAGGGGACCGAGGACAGAGCCTTGCGGTACTCCAACAGAAAGTGGTGACGGGGCAGAGGAGGCCCCAGAGAAGGCTACACTGAAGGTACGGTTTGACAGGTAGGAAGAGAGCCACGAAAGGGCTGTGTCACAGATGCCGAAGGATTGGAGGGTTTGGAGCAAAAGAGGGTGGTCGACAGTGTCAAAGGCTGCGGACAGATCAAGGAGGATAAGCAGAGAGAAGTGGCCTTTTGATTTAGCTGTAAATAGGTCGTTGGTGACCTTAACAATAGCTGTCTCTGTGGAGTGATATGGACGAAATCCAGATTGCAGCGGGTCAAGAAGGGAGTTTAACGTAAGGAAATGGGATAGGCGTGCATATACTAGTTTTTCAAGAAGCTTTGAAGCAAGAGGGAGGAGGGAAATTGGGCGGTAGTTGGATGGGGAGGTAGGATCAAGGGAAGGTTTTTTGAGGATAGGTGTGACCAGTGCATGTTTCATTGATGAGGGAAATGTACCAGTGCTGAGGGAGAGGTTGAAAATGTGTGTTAGCATAGGGGTAAGGATAGCAGAGAGAGAGGGGAGCAGCTGTGAGGGGATAGGGTCAAGGGGACAGGTAGTGAGGCGAGAGCGCAGTATAAGTGCTGAAACTTCGTCCTCAGTAACAGGGGAGAATGAACTAAGTTTCAGGTTATGAGGGGTGTGGTTGAGTGAGAGTATTTGAGGGGGGGAGAGAATGGAATTGTGTTGAGAGCTGATTTCATGTCTGATGGAATCAATTTTGTTAATGAAGTGACTGGCAAAGTCTTGAGCTGACAGAGAAGTTGTATTAGGAAGTGGGGGAGGGTGGAGGAGAGTATTGAAAGTGGAGAACAGACGTTTTGGGTTTGAAGAAAGATTAGAGATAAGAGTAGAGAAGTAGTGTTGCTTGTGGAGATTAAGGGCAGAGTAGTAGGAGTTCAAGATGAATTTGTAATGAAGAAAATCAGCTGAACTCCGTGATTTTTAATACATTTATTAGAATAGCGGTGAGCTCCGTTCGGCAGATTAGGGGTTAATAAGTGTAGGCAGGTGGAGGCGACGTTGTGGGGGGCAGATTAGGGGTTAATAAATATAATACAGGGGTCGGCGGTGTTAGGGGCAGCAGATTAGGGGTATATAAGGATAACGTAGGTGGCGGCGCTTTGCGGTCGGCAGATTAGGGGTTAATTATTGTAGGTAGCTGGCTGCGACGTTGTGGGGGGCAGATTAGGGGTTAATAAATATAATATAGGGGTCGGCGGTGTTAGGGGCAGCAGATTAGGGGTACATAAGGATAACGTAGGTGGCGGCGCTTTGCGGTCGGCAGATTAGGGGTTAATAAGTGTAGGTAGGTGGAGGCAACGTTGTGGGGGGCAGATTAGGGGTTAATAAATATAATACAGGGGTTGGCGGTGTTAGCGGCAGCAGATTAGGGGTACATAAGGATAACGTAGGTGGCGGTCGGCAGATTGGAGTTAAAAAAATTTAGTCGAGTGTCGGCGATGTGGGGGGACCTCGGTTTAGGGGTACAAAGGTAGTTTATGGGTGTTAGTGTACTTTAGAGCAGTGATTTTTAACCTTTTTTTTGCCGTGGCACACTTTTTTACATTAAAAAATCCTGTGGCACACCCCCATCCCAAAATTTAAAAAAAATCACACATTGTAGCCTAATACAGCATATATATATACACATACACACAAACACACACATACTGTATGTATTGTGCTGTTATGCCATGCCTCCTACAAACTACCCCTGCACTGGGAGTAAAAAACAAGCAAAGTTTAAAAAATATGTCACACTGTTGTCAGTCTGCCGTGGCACACCTGAGGATCTCTCACGGCACACTAGTGTGCCACGGCACACTGGTTGAAAAACACTGCTTTAGAGTACAGTAGTTAAGAGCTTTATAAACCAGCGTTAGCCCAGAAAGCTCTTAACTACTGACTTTTTTCCTGCGGCTGGAGTTTTGTCGTTAGATGTCTAACGCTCACTTCAGAAACGACTCTAAATACCGGAGTTAGAAAGATCCCATTGAAAAGATAGGATACGCAATTTACGTAAGGGGATCTGCGGCATGGAAAAGTTGCGGATGAAAAGTGAGCGTTAGACCCTATTTTGAGTGACTCCAAATACCGGCGGTAGCCTAAAACCAGCGTTAGGAGCCTCTAACGCTGGTTTTCACGGCTAACGCCAAACTCCAAATCTAGGCCTATATTTCTTAGGATTGACCACGACAATGCTGGGAGGGGGCCTTTGAAATAGCAACGACTGTGTCAGCAACCTAACTTACCGATTGTTTACATTTTCTCTTGCGCTTTCCCTGCAGCATGGGAAAAGCAGACAACGCATCAGAAACCGCAGAGGACATGAGGGAAGTGATGTCTTGCAACGTTATAAGGTGGAGTAAGAGAGGAAATGCAGGGCACTGGAAGGGTGGACGATAAATTTTGGGACATATGAGAAGAAAGCTGTGGCATGTCTTGAACATTGTCAGAGGACTCCTGACCACCATCCGCCCTAGACAATGTTGGCTCAGAAAAAAGTCTATCCCTGTAATGTAAAGTTCTCTCAATACATGAGGAACAGAAAGGGATTGGTGGTTCCACATTAGCATCAACACATAAAATACATGTAACATCCTGCAAGGCTTCTTGGCTCATCTTTATTCACTAATAAGCAGTATAAAGATAAACAAAACTGATATTTTATATAGAAAATACCCCACAAAAAAACTGTTACTGTTCCTTTAAATTTTAAACAAAACTGCTTTATTTTGCTGCAATAAAAATATAAAGTAGCCTAAAAACCACTCCGGACACCCTTACACCTCAGCTTAGACTTGCTGAGGTGCTTACCTGCCTGACTGAAAAGCGGAGTGATTATCCTGTTAGCAATTCCGGACTTAACTGTTATCTTTCTGAAAGTATAGACCGGTAACCATTATTCAGCTAATGACTGTGATGCAGCTAGTTCTACGCTCCGTAACACAGGAAGTTAAATGGGAAAAGGGCGGGCAACAGAAAATGCCGCCTCAGCTAACCCCGCCCATCGTGGGCGTTACAACGTCAACCTCCCGATCGGCTAAAAATATCAAAGCCGCAGGGAGTAAGTAATAATAAAAACGCCACCTCTGAGCCATATCTCCTTGTCCCCAGTGCCTGCTATTGCTGCCATAATAAAATGATCCCCCCAAGTAATAGGTGAATGTCTCGTCCCATAATCATAATGTAAAGTGCCATCCTTTTATTTTCTGCAATGTGTCCCAGAAAAAATAATGTTAGCACTTACCTTTAGACATCTGCTTGGCAGCCCAGCAGCTCACTAGGTTTGAGAAGGCCAGTTCCCTCACATGTGGATAAAAACAAAGACTGAGTAATCTTACTCACGCTTGCACAAATAGGGCAGCATTAAATACATGGGAGGCGCAGTGAGGATTGTACCCCACAAGTTCCCATTGCTTGAAAGCCACCACTGCTCTACTGAAGAGACTGATATGGACTACAGCTACACCCTAGGACAAAGCAGAACTATCTTGCACTGCTTGAAAAATAATAAAATCTTGCTTGAAGAATCTTCTTTCCAACACCTAACTTTACCACTTCCTTGCTCTAACGTAGGCAAAGAGAATGACTGGGGTTGGATGGAAGGGAGGTGATATTTAACAGCTTTGCTGTGGTGCTCTTTGCCGCCTCCTGCTGGACAGGACTGATATTTCCAATAGTAATTAGATGATCTGTGGACTCATCGTGTCATTAGAAAGAAACAGCAACAATAAAATGTTATCTATAAAGCTGCTTGTAATGCTAAAGAACGAGAGACACCTACAATAGACTAGAAGGTAAAAAAAAAAAAAAGTTTGTGTGATTTCATGAACAAAGTAAAATGATCAGTGCGTTTAACCAGTCAAGTATCTTTTGCAAAAGCATAAAAAAAAAAATATCAAACATAAAGCTCTAAACTGCAGTTATAACCGCCCTTGAAATTTTTTTTTGAATATTTGAACATGTTGCTCAATTTTACCTTTTAAAAGCTATTTCTGTATAATAAACATTTTTTTTTATCCAGCTGAATGAAGATGCTGATCTTATTTTCTTTTTAGTGTTAAAATCGCTGCACTATATTGATCATCTTTGTTTGAGGTTGCGCGTGTATTGTCACTCTCTACAGTTGTCATTTCATACACAATCAGTTAAAGTCCCGAAGCAAGTAACTAACACTAGTTTACCTTTCTACTCTGAATGTTATGGTCTTGAAAGATATTTAGTGCAATACGTTTCATTAGGTTTATAAGACTTATGTATTAGTCATAATAGGGGTTCTCATAATGTGATTATATTGTAGAAGAGTAAAAACATTTGTTTAATATAAGTTTTTATGCAATGTGCAGGGAAATGCCGCTGCTTGTTGAAAGTATCATTTTTATACAGTCTGAGGACAGAGGAAAAAAACTACACAGAAAGACTGTAAACAAAATGATCTGCTGAACAGAAAGAAGCAGATTGATTTTTATTTTAGGTGAAGGTTTAGCAGATATTTAAGGACGAGAACCTCCCCCGTGAAGAGTAAACAACAATCTGTACACAGATCTCTGTGGGAATAAACCTGTGTCCTGCTGAGATTTCGCTGAAGCATCTTCTGCATTTTGTCACCTGATGAGATTAAGTTTCTCCTGGTCACCTACCTGCCGGTGTGTATATATCTGACCAAAGCTAAGCATTGCTACTATATAAAGTAACAAACATCCCAGCGTCCTCCCCTTTTTAGTGCCGATAGATATACTTGGTGCTCTCCCTGGTGGACAACGTAAAACAAAGTTATTTTCTCTTTGTATAATATTGTGAAAGAAAAAATCAAATTGTAGTGACTGACAAGTGATTCTTGTGCCCTGCTTGGAAAAAATGCTATGCTGTATATATTATAAAAGCGGCTCTTACTCATATCTGTATTAGTAGGAACCATACTAGTCTATAGACACCGTTCTCTTCTCGCTGGTACATAGCACAGTTGTCTTCTCGCTGGTACATAGCACAGCTGTCTTCTCGCTGGTACATAGCACAGCTGTCTACTCGCTGGTACATAGCACAGCTGTCTACTCGCTGGTACATAGCACAGCTGTCTTCTCGCTGGTACATAGCACAGCTGTCTTCTCGCTGGTACATAGCACAGCTGTCTTCTCGCTGGTACATAGCACAGCTGTCTTCTCGCTGGTACATAGCACAGCTGTCTTCTCGCTGGTACATACACAGCTGTCTTCTCGCTGGTACATACACAGCTGTCTTCTCGCTGGTACATAGCACAGTTGTCTTCTCGCTGGTACATAGCACAGCTGTCTTCTCGCTGGTACATAGCACAGCTGTCTTCTCGCTGGTATATAGCACAGCTGTCTTCTCGCTGGTACATAGCACAGTTTGTCTTCTCGCTGGTACATAGCACAGCTGTCTTCTCGCTGGTACATAGCACAGCTGTCTTCTCGCTGGTACATAGCACAGTTGTCTTCTCGCTGGTACATAGCACAGTTGTCTTCTCGCTGGTACATAGCACAGCTGTCTTCTCGCTGGTACATAGCACAGCTGTCTTCTCGCTGGTACATAGCACAGCTGTCTTCTCGCTGGTACATAGCACAGTTGTCTTCTCGCTGGTACATAGCACAGCTGTCTTCTCGCTGGTACATAGCACAGCTGTCTTCTCGCTGGTACATAGCACAGTTGTCTTCTCGCTGGTACATACACAGCTGTCTTCTCGCTGGTACATACACAGCTGTCTTCTCGCTGGTACATAGCACAGTTGTCTTCTCGCTGGTACATAGCACAGTTGTCTTCTCGCTGGTACATAGCACAGTTGTCTTCTCGCTGGTACATAGCACAGTTGTCTTCTCGCTGGTACATAGCACAGTTTGTCTTCTCGCTGGTACATAGCACAGTTTGTCTTCTCGCTGGTACATAGCACAGTTTGTCTTCTCGCTGGTACATAGCACAGTTTGTCTTCTCGCTGGTACATAGCACAGTTGTCTTCTCGCTGGTAAATAGCACAGTTTGTCTTCTCGCTGGTACATAGCACAGCTGTCTTCTCGCTGGTACATAGCACAGCTGTCTTCTCGCTGGTACATAGCACAGCTGTCTTCTCGCTGGTACATAGCACAGCTGTCTTCTCGCTGGTACATAGCACAGTTGTCTTCTCGCTGGTACATAGCACAGTTGTCTTCTCGCTGGTACATAGCACAGTTGTCTTCTCGCTGGTACATAGCACAGCTGTCTTCTCGCTGGTACATAGCACAGCTGTCTTCTCGCTGGTACATAGCACAGCTGTCTTCTCGCTGGTACATAGCACAGCTGTCTTCTCGCTGGTACATAGCACAGCTGTCTTCTCGCTGGTACATAGCACAGCTGTCTTCTCGCTGGTACATAGCACAGCTGTCTTCTCGCTGGTATATAGCACAGCTGTCTTCTCGCTGGTACATAGCACAGCTGTCTTCTCGCTGGTACATAGCACAGCTGTCTTCTCACTGGTACATAGCACAGCTGTCTTCTCACTGGTACATAGCACAGTTTGTCTTCTCGCTGGTACATAGCACAGTTGTCTTCTCGCTGGTACATAGCACAGTTGTCTTCTCGCTGGTACATAGCACAGCTGTCTTCTCGCTGGTACATAGCACAGCTGTCTTCTCGCTGGTACATAGCACAGTTTGTCTTCTCGCTGGTACATAGCACAGTTGTCTTCTCGCTGGTACATAGCACAGTTGTCTTCTCGCTGGTACATAGCACAGTTGTCTTCTCGCTGGTACATAGCACAGTTTGTCTTCTCGCTGGTACATAGCACAGTTGTCTTCTCGCTGGTACATAGCACAGCTGTCTTCTCGCTGGTACATAGCACAGCTGTCTTCTCGCTGGTACATAGCACAGCTGTCTTCTCGCTGGTACATAGCACAGTTGTCTTCTCGCTGGTACATAGCACAGCTGTCTTCTCACTGGTACATAGCACAGCTGTCTTCTCGCTGGTATATAGCACAGCTGTCTTCTCGCTGGTACATAGCACAGCTGTCTTCTCGCTGGTACATAGCACAGCTGTCTTCTCGCTGGTATATAGCACAGCTGTCTTCTCGCTGGTACATAGCACAGCTGTCTTCTCGCTGGTACATAGCACAGCTGTCTTCTCGCTGGTACATAGCACAGTTGTCTTCTCGCTGGTACATAGCACAGCTGTCTTCTCACTGGTACATAGCACAGTTTGTCTTCTCGCTGGTACATAGCACAGTTGTCTTCTCGCTGGTACATAGCACAGTTGTCTTCTCGCTGGTACATAGCACAGCTGTCTTCTCGCTGGTACATAGCACAGCTGTCTTCTCGCTGGTACATAGCACAGTTTGTCTTCTCGCTGGTACATAGCACAGTTGTCTTCTCGCTGGTACATAGCACAGTTGTCTTCTCGCTGGTACATAGCACAGTTGTCTTCTCGCTGGTACATAGCACAGTTTGTCTTCTCGCTGGTACATAGCACAGTTGTCTTCTCGCTGGTACATAGCACAGCTGTCTTCTCGCTGGTACATAGCACAGCTGTCTTCTCGCTGGTACATAGCACAGCTGTCTTCTCGCTGGTACATAGCACAGTTGTCTTCTCGCTGGTACATAGCACAGCTGTCTTCTCGCTGGTACATAGCACAGCTGTCTTCTCGCTGGTACATAGCACAGTTGTCTTCTCGCTGGTACATAGCACAGCTGTCTTCTCGCTGGTACATAGCACAGCTGTCTTCTCGCTGGTATATAGCACAGCTGTCTTCTCGCTGGTACATAGCACAGCTGTCTTCTCGCTGGTACATAGCACAGTTTGTCTTCTCGCTGGTACATAGCACAGTTGTCTTCTCGCTGGTACATAGCACAGCTGTCTTCTCGCTGGTACATAGCACAGTTGTCTTCTCGCTGGTACATAGCACAGTTGTCTTCTCGCTGGTACATAGCACAGTTGTCTTCTCGCTGGTACATAGCACAGCTGTCTTCTCGCTGGTACATAGCACAGCTGTCTTCTCGCTGGTACATAGCACAGTTGTCTTCTCGCTGGTACATAGCACAGTTGTCTTCTCGCTGGTACATAGCACAGTTGTCTTCTCGCTGGTACATAGCACAGCTGTCTTCTCGCTGGTACATAGCACAGTTGTCTTCTCGCTGGTACATAGCACAGCTGTCTTCTCGCTGGTACATAGCACAGCTGTCTTCTCGCTGGTACATAGCACAGCTGTCTTCTCGCTGGTACATAGCACAGCTGTCTTTTCGCTGGTACATAGCACAGCTATGTAAATGTAAAAAGAGCCCTGTGGGACAAGGTTTATCTAAAACAGAGTTGTTGTCACTGAATAGGTTAAAAAATAACAAACAGCTCATCATTAAGGGGGCGGACAAGGGGGGGGTGCAATTGTACTAATGGATAGGGAATTCTATGTTAATGAGATTAATACACAGTTATCAGATACAGATGTGTATAAAAAATTGTCTACAAATCCAGTATTTAACATCAAAAAGGAAATAGAGGGATGTGTTAATAATGCAATTAACCCCTTAGTGACCAGAGCACTTTTCCATTTTCTGTCCGTTTGGGACCAAGGCTATTTTTACATTTCTGCGGTGTTTGTGTTTAGCTGAAATTTTCCTCTTACTCATTTACTGTACCCACACATATTATATACCGTTTTTCTCGCCATTAAATGGACTTTCTAAAAATACCATTATTTTCATCATATCTTATCATTTACTATAAAATAATTTATAAAATATGAGGAAAAATGGAAAAAAACACACTTTTTCTAACTTTGAACCCCAAAATCTGTTACATATCTACAACCACCAAAAAACACCCATGCTAAATAGTTTCTAAATTTTGTCCTGAGTTTAGAAATACCCAATGTTTACAAGTTCTTTGATTTTTTTGTAACTTATAGGGCCATAAATACAAGTAGCACTTTGCTATTTTCAAACCATTTTTTTTCAAAATTAGCGCTAGTTACATTGGGACACTGATATCTTTCAGGAATCCCTGAATATCCATTGACATGTATATATTTTTTTTTAGAAGACATCCCAAAGTATTGATCTAGGCCCATTTTGGTATATTTCATGCCACCATTTCACCGCCAAATGCGATCAAATACAAAAAATCGTTCACTTTTTCACAAATTTTTTCACAAACTTTCAGTTTCTCACTGAAATTATTTACAAACTGCTTGTGCAATTATGGCATAAATGGTTGTAAATTCTTCTCTGGGATCCCCTTTGTTCAGAAATAGCAGACATATATGGCTTTGGCTTTGCTTTTTGGTAATTAGGTGGCCGCTAAATGCCACTGCCCACCACACGTGTATTATGCCCAGCAGTGAAGGGGTTAATTAGGAAGCATGTAAGGAGCTTTTTGGGGTATTTTTAGCTTTAGTGTAGTGTAGTAGACAACCCCAAGTATTGATCTAGGCCCATTTTGGTATATTTCATGCCACCATTTCACCGCCAAATGCGATCAAATTAAAAAAAATGTTACATTTTTCACAATTTTAGGTTTCTCACTGAAATCATTTACAAACAGCTTGTGCAATTATGGCACAAATGGTTGTAAATGCTTCTCTGGGATCCCCTTTGTTCAGAAATAGCAGACATATATGACTTTGGCGTTGCTTTTTGGTAATTAGAATGCTGCTAAATGGCGCTGCGCATCACACGTGTATTATGGCTAGCAGTGAAGGGGTTAATTAGGTAGCTTGTAGGGAGCTTGCAGGGTTAATTTTAGCTTTAGTGTAGAGATCAGCCTCCCACCTGAAACATCAGACCCCCTGATCCCTCCCAAACATCTCTCTTCCCTCCCCTACCCCACAAATGTCCCCGCCACAAAAGTTTCTGCCAGTACTAAAATAAAAGGAGAATTTTGGCTTTTTTGTGCATTTTTTTTTAGCATATTTACATATGCTTATGTGTAGGATCCCCATTAGCCCCCAACCTCACTGATCCCCCACCAAACAGCTCTCTAACCCTCCCCCTCTGACTTAATGTGCGCCATCTTGGGTACTGGCAGCTGTCTGCCAGTACCCATTTTAGTGAAAAATATGCTGTTATATATTTAAAAAATGTCCCTTTTCTGTAGTGTAGCTTCCCCCCCCCAATACCAACCCCCCACCCCTTCCTGATCCCTTAGATGTTTTAAAAAAAATAAGTTTATTATATATTTTTTGACAATCAACTTGTACCTTTTTTCTGTAGTGTAGCGGTTCCCACCCGCTCCCGCCCCGTGCACGCGCCCGCCCGCCACCCCCCGTGCACGTGCGCGCCCCCCGTGCGCGCCCCCGGCGATACCGCAACCGATCCCGCCCCCCTCTCTCACTAAGAAGCCATCGATGGCCGCCCACCCACCTCCCACTTCAGCTCCCACCCACCAACGAATGCGGCCATCGATGTCCGGTGCAGAGAGGGCCACAGAGTGGCTCTCTCTGCACCGGAGGGGTAAAAAATGTTATTGCAGGATGCCTCAATATCGAGGCATCCTGCAATAACCGGAAATCAGCTGGAAGTGGTCAGGATCGCTTCCAGCTGCTTTCCAAACCGAGGACGTGCAGGGTACGTCCTTGGTCGTTAAGTGACTTTTTTAAGAGGACGTACCCTGCACGTCCTCGGTCATTAAGGGGTTAAAAATTGAGTGATAGACAAGGATATTGCAAAGTTTCTTTTAGAATCAGAGGATATAACTCCAGTTTTGTATACACTACCTAAAGTACATAAATGTTTAACATCTCCCCCTGGACGCCCCATAGTGGCTGGAATGGGTTCCATTTTATCTAAAGTTTCAATTTTTTTAGATAGAGCTTTAAGACCCCTGGTATTTTCTAATTCTTATATTCAGGATACAAGTGATTTTATAGTAAAACTGCAGAACCTGTCTATTGATGGAAACAAGGGCATACTCTTTAGTCTGGATGTAGCATCATTATATACCTCCATCTCCCATGAGGCAGGGATTGGGGCGGTTGCTAAAGGTTTTGAATCAAGATTCTAGTTTTTCACCATTACAACAAGAATTTTTAATCCAGCTATTGAGGATTGTATTAGGTTGTAATTATTTCTTATTTGGTGATGATTACTATTTACAACTTCAGGGAACCGCCATGGGTTCCAATGTCGCCCCTACATACGCCAATATCTATATGAATATTTTTGAGGAATACTTTGTTTATAATCATCCATTATTTTTATTATATGGCGCCACATGGTGGCGCTATATAGATGACATTTTTGGCGTATGGTTGGGCGACATTGGAACCCTGGAGGAGTTTATTAATGATTTAAATTGTGCTACCAGCAAGATTAAGTTTAAACTGATGTGGAGTGAGGAGAGTGTGGTCTTTCTGGATACTTGTGTATCGAAAACTTCACAAGGTTTATGTGTGGATTTATATAAGAAAGAAACAGACTGCAATACCCTCCTCCATTATACTAGTGCGCATCCCCCATCTCTTCTCAGGTCTTTACCTAGGAGCCAGTTCCTTCGGGTAAGACGAATTGTGTCAAATGAAAATCTGGCGGAAATAAGACTGAGAGAGATGGGTGATCGTTTTCTTGCCAGGGGTTACCCTAAGGATTTGATTGAGACAGAGTTAAGGAATGCCCTTGCCACATCTAGACAGTCTCTTTTAACTAAGAAAAATAATGTGGAAAAAGAAAAATCAGATAGATTGGTTTTCATTAGCCAGTACTCCCCTTTAAGTCTAAAAGTACAAAAAAATTTACTTAAACATTGGCATGTTTTGCAAACTTGTGAATCTGATGTTTTAGAATTTTGAAAACCATTCATGCCTGCTTATAAAAGGGGCAGAAATTTTAAAGATTCACTAGTTAGAGCTGACATCGGCCCTCTTAAAAAGAGGGTAGTTCAGAGCTATATAGGCAAGAAAAATTTGGGTAATTTCCCATGCCTTAGTTGCTCTAACTGCAACAGTATGATTAAAGGCCCCACCTTTAGCCATCCTAGGACTGGACATATATTTTCTATCAGAGATTACTTTACATGTAATACAGAATATGTGGTTTATATGATTAAGTGTCCTTGCGGTCTGGGGTACGTCGGGGAAACCCCCGGTAGTATCCGCGAACGTATTGTTCAACACAAGAGCAGTATTAGGACTAAAAAATTGGATGCTTCGGTAGCTTGTCATTTTTTGTCCGCTGGACATAATCTTAATCAGTTAAGGTTCCAAGTCCTAGAGCATATTCCTATTCCTATGAGGGGTGGGAACAGGGTTAAAATCCTTAAGAGTAGAGAAATGTTCTGGATTAACAAGTTGGGGACATTATACCCAAATGGGATGAATAGGGAATTTGACCTGTCTGTGTGCCTTTAAATTACATACTATGTATAATGTGGTTTAATTATCTTTTTCTTTTTCTTTTATTACAGATGACAGTGGATTGATTATGTTCTGCTGTTTTGCTTGATGTATTCCAATATATATGTAGTTGCTATGTTTAGCTTTAATGATATTGCAATGTATTATTTTGCTGATACCAAATCGTTGCCTGTGTACTAAAACTAGGTGGTAAGGGGTTAATTAGGAATGTGCAGTTGTACAGGTGTGTGGGTGGGGCTTAGATGGTATTTAAGGTTGATTCTATGTACAATTTAGCCATACATGACTAAGGACTGTGTCCAAAACGTTGTTTGAATTTTGGTCTGGCTACTCCTCCTCAAACTGAATAAAGCTACTTGAAGAAAGAATGTTTGGTGGTGCTGCTTCATCTTTGTTTGTACTATACAGTTTGTCTTCTCGCTGGTACATAGCACAGTTGTCTTCTCGCTGGTACATAGCACAGTTGTCTTCTCGCTGGTACATAGCACAGTTGTCTTCTCGCTGATACATAGCACAGTTGTTTTCTCGCTGCTACATAGCACAGTTGTCTTCTTGCTTGTACATAGCACAGTTTGTCTTCTCGCTGGTACATAGCACAGTTGTCTTCTCGCTGGTACATAGCACAGTTGTCTTCTCGCTGGTACATAGCACAGTTGTCTTCTCGCTAGTATATGGGCACAGTTGTCTCCTCGCTAGTATAAAGTCACAGTTATCTTCTCGCTAGTATAAAGTCACAGTTATCTTCTCGCTAGCAGATGGGCACAGTTGTCTTCTTGCTAGTATACGGGCACAGTTGTCTCCTCACAAGTATACGGAACAGTTGTCTCCTCGCTAGTATACGGGCACAGTTGTCTCCTTGCTAGTATACGGGCACAGTTGTTTCCTTGCTGATATATGGGCACAGTTATCTCCTCACTAGTATATAGGCATAGTTGTCTCCTCGCTAGTATGCGGGCACAGTTGTCTCCTCGCTAGTATGCGGGCACAGTTGTCTCCACGCTAGTATGCGGGCACAGTTGTCTTTTCGCTAGTATACGTGCACAGATGTCTTCTCGCTAGTATACAGGCACAGTTGTCTCCTCGCTAGCATACGGGCACAGTTGTCTCCTCGCTGGCATAGGGCACAGTTGTCTTCTCGCTAGTATAAAGTCACAGTTATCTTCTCACTAGCAGATGGGCACAGAGTTCTTCTCGCTAGTATACGGGCACAATTGTCTCCTCGCTAGTATACGGGCACAGTTGTCTTCTCGCTAGTATACAGGTAAAGTTGTCTCCTCGCTAGTATAAAGTCACAGTTATCTTCTCGCTAGCAGATGGGCACAGTTGTCTTCTCGCTAGTATACAGGCACAGTTGTCTCCTTGTTAGTATAAAGTCACAGTTATCTTCTCGCTAGCAGATGGGCACAGTTGTCTCCTCGCTAGTATATGGGCACAGTTGTCTCCTCGCTGGTATATGGGCACAGTTATCTCCTCACTAGTATATAGGCACAGTTATCTCCTCACTAGTATATAGGCACAGTTGTCTCCTCACTAGTATGTGGGCACAGTTGTCTCCTCGCTGATATATGGGCACAGTTGTCTCCTCACTAGTATATGGGCACAGTTGTCTCCTTGCTGGTAACTGGGCACAGTTGTCTCCTCGCAGGTATATGGGCACAGTTGTCTCCTCACTAGTATATAGGCACAGTTGTCTTCTTACTAGTATATAGGCGCAGTTTTCTCCTCACTAGTATATAGGCACAGTTGTCTCCTCACTAGTATATAGGCACAGTTGTCTCCTCGCTGGAATATGGGCACAGTTGTCTCCTCGCTGGTAAATGGATACAGGTTTCTCCTCGCAGGTATATGGGCACATTTTCTCCTCGCAGGTATATGGGCACAGTTGTCTTCTTAATAGTATATAGCACAGTTGTCTTTTCACTAGTATATAGGCACAATTGTCTCCTCACTAGTGTATAGGTACAGTTGTCTCCTCACTAGTATACAGGCACAGTTGTCTTCCCACTAGTGTATAGGCACAGTTGTCTCCTCACTAGTATATAGGCACATTTGTCTCATCACTAGTATGTAGGCACAGTTATCTTCTCACTAGTATATAGGCACAGTTGTCTCATCACTAGTATATAGGCACAGTTGTCTCATCACTACTATATAGGCACAGTTATCTTATCACTAGTATATAGGCACAGTTGTCTCCTCACTAGTATATAGACATCTGGTATCACATAGTCGGTGTATGCCATAACCCATGTAACGTAGAAGCAGTAAGTACAGACTAAAATAGTAACTTATGTGTATTAGACATCTGGTATCACATGGTCGGTGCGTGCCATAACCCATGTAATGCAGCAGCAATAGGTACAGACTAAATGAGTACCTTTATGTGTATTAGACATCTGGTATCACGTGGCCGGTGTATGCCATAACCCATGAAACGCTGCAGCAGTAAGTACAGACTAAATGAGTAACTTTATGTGTATTATACATCTGGTATCACGTGGCCGGTGTATGCCATAACCCATGTAACACAGCAGCAGTAAGTACAGACTAAACAAGTAACTTTATGTGTATTAGACATCTGGTATCACATGGTCGGTGTATGCCATAACCCATGTAACGCAGCAGCAGTAAGTACAGACTAAATGAGTAACTTTATGTGTATTAGACATCTGGTATCACATGGTCGGTGTGTGCCATAACCCATGTAACACAGCAGCAGTAAGTACAGACTAAACAAGTAACTTTATGTGTATTTGACATCTGGTATCACATGGCCAGTGTATGCCATAACCCATGTAACACAGCAGCAGTAAGTACAGACTAAATGAGTAACTTTATGTGTATTAGACATCTGGTATCACATGGCCGGTGTATGCCATAACCCATGTAAGGCAGCAGCAGTAAGTACAGACTAAATGAGTAACTTTATGTGTATTAGACATCTGGTATCACATGGCGGGTGTGTGCCATAACCCATGTAATGCAGCAGCAGTAAGTACAGACTAAATGAGTAACTTTATGTGTATTAGACATCTGGTATCACATGGCCGGTGTATGCCATAACCCATGTAACGCAGCAGCAGTAAGTACAGACTAAATGAGTAACTTTATGTGTATTAGACATCTGGTATCACATGGCCGGTGTATGCCATAACCCATGTATGCAGCAGCAGTAAGTACAAACTAAATGAGTAACTTTATGTGTATTAGACACCTGGTATCACATGGCCGGTGTATGCCATAACCCATGTATGCAGCAGCAGTAAGTACAGACTAAATGAGTAACTTTATGTGTATTAGACATCTGGTATCACATGGTCGGTGTATGCCATAACCCATGTAACGCTGCAGCAGTAAGTACAGACTAAATGAGTAACTTTATGTGTATTATACATCTGGTATCACATGGCCGGTGTATGCCATAACCCATGTAATGCAGCAGCAGTAAGTACAGACTAAATGAGTAACTTTATGTGTATTAGATATCTGGTATCACATGGTCGGTGCATGCCATAACCCATGTAACATAGCAGCAGTAAGTACAGACTAAATTAGTACCTTTATGTGTATTAGACATCTGGTATCACGTGGCCGGTGTATGCCATAACCCATGTAACCTTGCAGCAGTAAGTACAGACTAAATGAGTAGCTTTATGTGTATTAGACATCTGGTATCACATGGTCGGTGTATGCCATAACCCATGTAACACAGCAGCAGTAAGTACAGACTAAATGAGTAACTTTATGTGTATTAGACATCTGGTATCACATGACCGGTGTATGCCATAACCCATGTAACGCAGCAGCAGTAAGTACAGACTAAATGAGTAACTTTATGTGTATTAGACATCTGGTATCACATGGCCGGTGTATGCCATAACCCATGTAACGCAGCAGCAATAAGTACAGACTAAATTAGTACCTTTATGTGTATTAGACATCTGGTATCACATGACCAGTGTATGCCATAACCCATGTAACGCAGCAGCAGTAAGTACAGACTAAATGAGTAGCTTTATGTGTATTAGACATCTGGTATCACATGGTCGGTGTATGCCATAACCCATGTAACGCAGCAGCAGTAAGTACAGACTAAATGAGTAACTTTATGTGTATTAGACATCTGGTATCACATGGTCGGTGTATGCCATAACCCATGTAACGCAGCAGCAGTAAGTACAGACTAAATGAGTAACTTTATGTGTATTAGACATCTGGTATCACATGGTCCGTGTATGCCATAACCCATGTATGCAGCAGCAGTAAGTACAGACTAAATGAGTACCTTTATGTGTATTAGATATCTGGTATCACATGGCCGGTGTATGCCATAACCCATGTAACGCAGCAGCAGTAAGTACAGACTAAATGAGTAGCTTTATGTGTATTAGACATCTGGTATCACATGGTCTGTGTATGCCATAACCCATGTAACACAGCAGCAGTAAGTACAGACTAAATGTGTAGCTTTATGTGTATTAGACATCTGGTATCACATGGTCGGTGTATGCCATAACCCATGAAACACAGCAGCAGTAAGTACAGACTAAATGAGTAACTTTATGTGTATTAGACATCTGGTATCACATGGCCGGTGTATGCCATAACCCATGTAACGCAGCAGCAGTAAGTACAGACTAAATGAGTAACTTTATGTGTATTAGACATCTGGTATCACATGGCCGGTGTATGCCATAACCCATGTATCACAGCAGCAGTAAGTACAGACTAAATGAGTAACTTTATGTGTATTAGACATCTGGTATCACATGGCCGGTGTATGCCATAACCCATGTAACGCAGCAGCAGTAAGTACAGACTAAATGAGTAACTTTATGTGTATTATACATCTGGTATCACATGGTCGGTGTGTGCCATAACCCATGTAACGCTGCAGCAGTAGGTACAGACTAAATGAGTACCTTTATGTGTATTAGACATCTGGTATCACATGGTCGGTGTATGCCATAACCCATGTAACGCAGCAGCAGTAAGTACAGACTAAATGAGTAACTTTATGTGTATTAGACATCTGGTATCACATGGTCGGTGTATGCCATAACCCATGTAACGCAGCAGCAGTAAGTACAGACTAAATGAATAACTTTATGTGTATTAGACATATGGTATCACATGGCCGGTGTATGTCATAACCCATGTAACACAGCAGCAGTAAGTACAGACTAAATGAGTAACTTTATGTGTATTAGACATCTGGTATCACATGGTCGGTGTATGCCATAACCCATGTAACACAGCAGCAGTAAGTACAGACTAAACAAGTAACTTTATGTGTATTAGACATCTGGTATCACATGGTCGGTGTATGCCATAACCCATGTAACGCAGCAGCAGTAAGTACAGACTAAATGAATAACTTTATGTGTATTAGACATATGGTATCACATGGCCGGTGTATGCCATAACCCATGTAACGCTGCAGCAGTAAGTACAGACTAAATGAGTAACTTTATGTGTATTAGACATCTGGTATCACATGGTCGGTGTATGCCATAACCCATGTAACACTGCAGCAGTAAGTTTAGACTAAATTAGTAACTTTATGTGTATTAGACATCTGGTATCACATGGTCGGTGTATGCCATAACCCATGTAACGCTGCAGCAGTAAGTACAGACTAAATGAGTAACTTTATGTGTATTAGACATCTGGTATCACATGGTCGGTGTATGCCATAACCCATGTAACGCAGCAGCAGTAAGTACAGACTAAATGAGTTACTTTATGTGCATTAGACATCTGGTATCACATGGCCGGTGTATGCCATAACCCATGTAACGCAGCAGCAGTAAGTACAGACTAAATGAGTAACTTTATGTGTATTAGACATCTGGTATCACATGGTCGGTGTATGTCATAACCCATGTAACGCAGCAGCAGTAAGTACAGACTAAATGAGTAACTTTATGTGTATTAGACATCTGGTATCACATGGTCGGTGTATGTCATAACCCATGTAACGCAGCAGCAGTAAGTACAGACTAAATGAGTAACTTTATGTGTATTAGACATCTGGTATCCCATGGTCGGTGTATGCCATAACCCATGTAACGCAGCAGCAGTAAGTACAGACTAAATGAGTACCTTTATGTGTATTAGACATCTGGTATCACATGACCGGTGTATGCCATAACCCATGTAACGCAGCAGCAGTAAGTACAGACTAAATGAGTAACTTTATGTGTATTAGACATCTGGTATCACATGGTCGGTGTATGCCATAACCCATGTAACGCAGCAGCAGTAAGTACAGACTAAATGAGTAACTTTATGTGTATTAGACATCTGGTATCACATGATCGGTGTATGCCATAACCCATGTAACACAGCAGCAGTAAGTACAGACTAAATGAGTAACTTTATGTGTATTAGACATCTGGTATCACATGATCGGTGTATGCCATAACCCATGTAACACAGCAGCAGTTAGTACAGACTAAATGAGTACCTTTATGTGTATTAGACATCTAGTATCACATGGTCGGTGTATGCCATAACCCATGTAACGCAGCAGCAGTAAGTATAGACTAAATGTGTAACTTTATGTGTATTAGACATCTGGTATCACATGGTCGGTGTATGCCATAACCCATGTAATGCAGCAGCAGTAAGTACAGACTAAATGAGTAACTATATGTGTATTAGACATCTGGTATCACATGGTCGGTGTATGCCATAACCCATGTATGCAGCAGCAGTAAGTACAGACTAAATAAGTAACTTTATGTGTATTAGACATCTGGTATCACACGGCCGGTGTGTGCCATAACCCATGTAACACAGCAGCAGTAAGTACAGATTAAATTAATAACTTTATGTGTATTAGACATCTGCTATCACATGGCCGGTGTATGCCATAACCCATGTAACGCAGCAGCAGTAAGTACAGACTAAATGAGTAACTTTATGTGTATTAGACATCTGGTATCACATGGCCGGTGTATGCCATAACCCATGTAACGCTGCAGCAGTAAGTACAGACTAAATGAGTAACTTTATGTGTATTAGACATCTGGTATCACATGGCCGGTGTATGCCATAACCCATGTATGCAGCAGCAGTAAGTACAGACTAAATGAGTACCTTTATGTGTATTAGATATCTGGTATCACATGGCCGGTGTATGCCATAACCCATGTAACGCAGCAGCAGTAAGTACAGACTAAATGAGTAACTTTATGTGTATTAGACATCTGGTGTCACATGGTCGGTGTGTGCTATAACCCATGTAACGTAGCAGCAGTAAGTACAGACTAAATGAGTAACTTTATGTGTATTAGACATCTGGTGTCACATGGTCGGTGTGTGCTATAACCCATGTAACGTAGCAGCAGTAAGTACAGACTAAATGAGTAACTTTATGTGTATTAGATATCTGGTATCACATGGCCGGTGTATGCCATAACCCATGTAACGCAGCAGCAGTAAGTACAGACTAAATGAGTAACTTTATGTGTATTAGACATCTGGTGTCACATGGTCGGTGTGTGCTATAACCCATGTAACGTAGCAGCAGTAAGTACAGACTAAATGAGTAACTTTATGTGTATTAGACATCTGGTATCACATAGTCGGTGTATGCCATAACCCATGTAACACAGCAGCAGTTAGTACAGACTAAATGAGTACCTTTATGTGTATTAGACATCTGGTATCACGTGGCCGGTGTATGCCATAACCCATGTAACGCAGCAGCAGTAAGTACAGACTTAATGAGTAACTTTATGTGTATTAGACATCTGGTATCACATAGTCGGTGTATGCCATAACCCATGTAACGCAGCAGCAGTAAATACAGACTAAATGAGTAACTTTATGTGTATAAGACATAGGGGTGTCAAAAATAATCGCCATTGCGATGCATCGCGATGCAGCCATTAACGATGCTGCATCGATGCGGTGCAAGGTCAGAATCGATTCAGGGTCAGTGACGTCATCGCACAATGTCACGTGACCCCGCCTCTCCCACTGACTGATGTGAGGGCTAAAGTAATGGCAGACAGAATAAATATTGATTGATTTTATGTTTTTGGAACATCAGCACGCTCAGTGCAGTTGTCTGACAAGTGGACAGCAGCCTCCTGTGAATATTTCCTTGTATTATCGCTTCCCTGTTTACTCACTGTTGCGGTCTCTGCTGCATGTTTCCTCTTTGTCAGACCCCTAGCCCAGCACCAAACGAGCATTTGAGTGTTGCTATTAGATATAGAAAAAGTCAAGTTTTACAAAAGTATCTAATAGCAACACTCAAATGCTCGTTTGGTGCTGGGCTAGGGGTCTGACAAAGAGGAAACATGCAGCAGAGACCGCAACAGTGAGTAAACAGGGAAGCGATAATACAAGGAAATAGTCACTGTGTTACACGAGGCTGCTGTCAGTTGGTAAGACTGCTTCTGCCCTGTCAGATCTCTCCTAGTCTTGAAGCAGGCGACACAGCAGGAGGGCTTAATTAATCACATTCACCCGGCCAGCACCTTTACCTCTAGGACAACTTATTGAAGCCGTTCAGTAAGTGGTTGGTGCAGCTGTTAATAAAGGTTCCGGTAAGAGGAAATGACATAGCATTCCTTCCCAGCTGCAGATCATCACAGAGCCGTAATAAACATGTTTAGAGAGCCTACATGATTGATTAGGTGACCCTTTATGTCAGTTTAGAGCCCTACTCATTAACGGTGACACTGCACTGCTCACACATACCATGCATTCCTTTCAAAGCTCTCCAATACCCAGAATACTAGTCTCAAATGAGCTTAGGGAGCCAAATAACAGCCCATCTATGATCTAAGTGTAATATGTGACAGGGTATTGTATTATAGTTGTGCTTTGTATGTGTATATAAATAAATGTATGTTACATATAAACCTATAGCCTTTTAAAAGCATATCTATTACCTTAAATCTGAATCCATTATTTTTATTTAAAAAAAAAATCTATATCACACATATCCTATGTTAGTTATGTATTTGGGACCTGCTCTGCTAAAAGTCAATCATGTATACACCTTGGTTCATAAACTGTGCATTATTCCCTGACCAAAGAGGCAAGTCCAGAATTATTATTTAACATGCCAGGACCATAATACCTTATATCCTAGAAACATCCCCTTAGCAATCCCCTTTGCAGTGAATTCTGACTGCTTGAATTTGTTAATAAAAATCATGGGCAGTAATCGTGATGCATCGCGATGCATCGTAGAATCAAATCGTATCGAATCGTTACGATGATAATCGTAATCGAATCGAATCGTGAGACAGGTGAAGATGCGCAGCTCTAATAAGACATCTGGTATCACATGGTCGGTGTATGCCATAACCCATGTAACGCAGCAGCAGTAAGTACAGACTAAATGAGTAACTTTATGTGTATTAGACATCTGGTATCACATGGCCGGTGTATGCCATAACCCATGTAACGCTGCAGCAGTAAGTACAGACTAAATGAGTACCTTTATGTGTATTAGACATCTGGTATCACATGGCCGGTGTATGCCATAACCCATGTAACACAGCAGCAGTAAGTACAGACTAAATGAGTAACTTTATGTGTATTAGACATCTGGTATCACATGGCCGGTGTATGCCATAACCCATGTAACGCTGCAGCAGTAAGTACAGACTAAATGAGTACCTTTATGTGTATTAGACATCTGGTATCACATGGCCGGTGTATGCCATAACCCATGTAACACAGCAGCAGTAAGTACAGACTAAATGAGTAACTTTATGTGTATTAGACATCTGGTATCACACGGCCGGTGTATGCCATAACCCATGTATGCAGCAGCAGTAAGTACAGACTAAATGAGTAACTTTATGTGTATTAGACATCTGGTATCACATGGCCGGTGTATGCCATAACCCATGTAACGCAGCAGCAGTAAGTACAGACTAAATGAGTAACTTTATGTGTATTAGACATCTGGTATCACATGGCCGGTGTATGCCATAACCCATGTAACGCAGCAGCAGTAAGTACAGACTAAATGTGTAACTTTATGTGTATTAGACATCTGGTATCACATGGTCGGTGTATGTCATAACCCATGTAACGCAGCAGCAGTAAGTACAGACTAAATGAGTAACTTTATGTGTATTAGACATCTGGTATCACATGGTCGGTGTATGTCATAACCCATGTAACGCAGCAGCAGTAAGTACAGACTAAATGAGTAACTTTATGTGTATTAGACATCTGGTATCACATGGTCGGTGTATGTCATAACCCATGTAACGCAGCAGCAGTAAGTACAGACTAAATGAGTAACTTTATGTGTATTAGACATCTGGTATCACATGATCGGTGTATGCCATAACCCATGTAACACAGCAGCAGTTAGTACAGACTAAATGAGTACCTTTATGTGTATTAGACATCTGGTATCACATGGTCGGTGTATGCCATAACCCATGTATCACAGCAGCAGTAAGTACAGACTAAATGTGTAACTTTATGTGTATTAGACATCTGGTATCACATGGCCGGTGTATGCCATAACCCATGTAACGCAGCAGCAGTAAGTACAGACTAAATGAGTAGCTTTATGTGTATTAGACATCTGGTATCACGTGGTCGGTGTGTGCCATAACCCATGTAATGCAGCAGCAGTAAGTACAGACTAAATGAGTAACTTTATGTGTATTAGATATCTGGTATCACATGGCCGGTGTATGCCATAACCCATGTAACGCAGCAGCAGTAAGTGCAGACTAAATGTGTAACTTTATGTGTATTAGACATCTGGTATCACATGGCCGGTGTATGCCATAACCCATGTAACGCAGCAGTAAGTACAGACTAAATTAGTAGCTTTATGTGTATTAGACATCTGGTATCACACGGCCGGCGTGTGCCATAACCCATGTAACGCTGCAGCAGTAAGTACAGACTAAATGAGTACCTTTATGTGTATTAGACATCTGGTATCACATGGCCGGTGTATGCCATAACCCATGTAACACAGCAGCAGTAAGTACAGACTAAATGAGTAACTTTATGTGTATTAGACATCTGGTGTCACATGGTCGGTGTATGCCATAACCCATGTATGCAGCAGCAGTAAGTACAGACTAAATGAGTAACTTTATGTGTATTAGACATCTGGTATCACATGGTCGGTGTATGCCATAACCCATGTAACGCAGCAGCAGTAAGTACAGACTAAATGAGTAACTTTATGTGTATTAGACATCTGGTATCACATGGTTGGTGTATGCCATAACCCATGTAACGCAGCAGCAGTAAATACAGACTAAATGAGTAACTTTATGTGTATAAGACATCTGGTATCACATGGTCGGTGTATGCCATAACCCATGTAACACAGCAGCAGTAAGTACAGACTAAATGAGTAACTTTATGTGTATTAGACATCTGGTATCACATGGCCGGTGTATGCCATAACCCATGTAACGCAGCAGCAGTAAGTACAGACTAAATGAGTAACTTTATGTGTATTAGACATCTGGTATCACATGACAGGTGTGTGCCATAACCCATGTAAGGCAGCAGCAGTAAGTACAGACTAAATGAGTAGCTTTATGTGTATTAGACATCTGGTATCACATGGCCGGTGTATGCCATAACCCATGTAACGCTGCATCAGTAAGTACAGACTAAATGAGTACCTTTATGTGTATTAGACATCTGGTATCACATGGCCGGTGTATGCCATAACCCATGTAACGCAGCAGCAGTAAGTACAGACTAAATGAGTAACTTTATGTGTATTATACATCTGGTATCACATGGCCGGTGTATGCCATAACCCATGTAACGCTGCATCAGTAAGTACAGACTAAATGAGTAACTTTATGTGTATTAGACATCTGGTATCACATGGCCGGTGTATGCCATAACCCATGTAACGCTGCATCAGTAAGTACAGACTAAATGAGTACCTTTATGTGTATTAGACATCTGGTATCACATGGCCGGTGTATGCCATAACCCATGTAACGCAGCAGCAGTAAGTACAGACTAAATGAGTAACTTTATGTGTATTATACATCTGGTATCACATGGCCGGTGTATGCCATAACCCATGTAACGCAGCAGCAGTAAGTACATACTAAATGAGTAACTTATGTGTATTAGACATCTGGTATCACATAGTCGGTGTATGCCATAACCCATGTAACACTGCAGCAGTAAGTACAGACTAAATGAGTAACTTTATGTGTATTAGACATCTGGTATCACATGGTCGGTGTATGCCATAACCCATGTAATGCAGCAGCAGTAAGTACAGACTAAATGAGTAACTTTATGTGTATTAGATATCTGGTATCACATGGCCGGTGTATGCCATAACCCATGTAACGCAGCAGCAGTAAGTACAGACTAAATAAGTAACTTTATGTGTATTATACATCTGGTATCACATGGTCGGTGTATGCCATAACCCATGTAACGCAGCAGCAGTAAGTACAGACTAAATGAGTAACTTTATGTGTATTATACATCTGGTATCACATGGTCGGTGCATGCCATAACCCATGTAACACTGCAGCAGTAAGTACAGACTAAATGAGTAACTTTATGTGTATTAGACATCTCGTGTCACATGGTCGGTGTATGCCATAACCCATGTAACACAGCAGCAGTTAGTACAGACTAAATGAGTACCTTTTATGTGTATTAGACATCTGGTATCACATGGTCGGTGTATGCCATAACCCATGTAATGCAGCAGCAGTAAGTACAGACTAAATGAGTAACTTTATGTGTATTAGACATCTGGTATCACATGGTCGGTGTATGCCATAACCCATGTAATGCAGCAGCAGTAAGTACAGACTAAATGAGTAACTTTATGTGTATTAGACATCTGGTATCACGTGGTCGGTGTGTGCCATAACCCATGTAACGCAGCAGCAGTAAGTACAGACTAAATGAGTAACTTTATGTGTATTAGACATCTGGTATCACATGACAGGTGCATGCCATAACCCATGTAACGCAGCAGCAGTAAGTACAGACTAAATGTGTAACTTTATGTGTATTAGACATCTGGTATCACATGGTCGGTGTATGCCATAACCCATGTAACGCTGCAGCAGTAAGTACAGACTAAATGAGTACCTTTATGTGTATTAGACATCTCGTGTCACATGGCCGGTGTGTGCCATAACCCATGTAACGCAGCAGCAGTAAGTACAGACTAAATAAGTAGCTTTATGTGTATTAGACATCTGGTATCACATGGCCGGTGTATGCCATAACCCATGTAACGCAGCAGCAGTAAGTACAGACTAAATGAGTAACTTATGTGTATTAGACATCTGGTATCACATGGTCGGTGTATGCCATAACCCATGTAATGCAGCAGCAATAAGTACAGACTAAATGAGTACCTTTATGTGTATTAGACATCTGGTATCACATGGTCGGTGTATGCCATAACCCATGTAACACAGCAGCAGTAAGTACAGACTAAATCAGTAACTTTATGTGTATTAGACATCTGGTATCACATGGTCGGTGTATGCCATAACCCATGTAACGCAGCAGCAGTAAGTACAGACTAAATGAGTAACTTTATGTGTATTAGACATCTGGTATCACATGGCCGGTGTATGCCATAACCCATGTAACGCAGCAGCAGTAAGTACAGACTAAATGAGTAACTTTATGTTTATTAGACATCTGGTATCACGTGGTCGGTGCGTGCCATAACCCATGTAACGCAGCAGCAGTAAGTACAGACTAAATGAGTAACTTTATGAGTATTAGACATCTGGTATCACATGGTCGGTGCATGCCATAACCCATGTAACACTGCAGCAGTAAGAACAGACTAAATGAGTAACTTTATGTGTATTAGATATCTGGTATCACATGACAGGTGTATGCCATAACCCATGTAACGCTGCATCAGTAAGTACAGACTAAATAAGTACCTTTATGTGCATTAGACATCTCGTGTCACATGATCGGTGTATGCCATAACCCATGTAACGCAGCAGCAGTAAGTACAGACTAAATGAGTAACTTTATGTGTATTAGACATCTGGTATCACATGGTCGGTGCGTGCCATAACCCATGTAACGCTGCAGCAGTAAGTACAGACTAAATGAGTAACTTTATGTGTATTAGACATCTGGTATCACATGGTCAGTGTGTGCCATAACCCATGTAACGCAGCAGCAGTAAGTACAGACTAAATGAGTACCTTTATGTGTATTAGACATCTGGTATAACATGGTCGGTGTATGCCATAACCCATGTAACGCTGCAGCAGTAAGTACAGACTAAATGAGTAACTTTATGTGTATTAGACATCTGGTATCACATGGTCGGTGTATGCCATAACCCATGTAACGCAGCAGCAGTAAGTACAGACTAAATGAGTAACTTTATGTGTATTAGACATCTGGTATCACATGACAGGTGTGTGCCATAACCAATGTAACGCAGCAGCAGTAAGTACAGACTAAATGAGTAACTTTATGTGTATTAGACATCTGGTATCACATGGTCGGTGCGTGCCATAACCCATGTAACGCTGCAGCAGTAAGTACAGACTAAATGAGTAACTTTATGTGTATTAGACACCTGGTATCACATGGTCGGTGTGTGCCATAACCCATGTAACGCAGCAGAAGTAAGTACAGACTAAATGAGTACCTTTATGTGTATTAGACATCTGGTATAACGTGGCCGGTGTATGCCATAACCCATGTAACGCAGCAGCAGTAAGTACAGACTAAATGAGTAACTTTATGTGTATTAGACATCTGGTATCACATGGTCGGTGTGTGCCATAACCCATGTAACGCAGCAGCAGTAAGTACAGACTAAATGAGTAACTTTATGTGTATTAGACATCTGGTATCACATGGTCGGTGCGTGCCATAACCCATGTAACGCTGCAGCAGTAAGTACAGACTAAATGAGTAACTTTATGTGTATTAGACACCTGGTATCACATGGTCGGTGTGTGCCATAACCCATGTAACGCTGCAGCAGTAAGTACAGACTAAATAAGTAGCTTTATGTGCACTAGACATCTGGTATCACATGGTCTGTGTATGTCATAACCCATGTAACGCAGCAGCAGTAAGTACAGACTAAATGAGTAACTTTATGTGTATTAGACATCTGGTATCACATGGCCGGTGTATGCCATAACCCATGTAACACAGCAGCAGTAAGTACAGACTAAATGAGTAACTTTATGTGTATTAGACATCTGGTATCACATGGCCGGTGTATGCCATAACCCATGTAACACAGCAGCAGTAAGGACAGACTAAATGAGTAACTTTATGTGTATTAGACATCTGGTATCACATGGCCGGTGTGTGCCATAACCCATGTAACGCTGCAGCAGTAAGTACAGACTAAATGAGTAACTTTATGTGTATTAGACATCTGTTATCACATGGCCGATGTATGCCATAACCCATGTAACGCTGCAGCAGTAAGTACAGACTAAATAAGTAACTTTATGTGTATTAGACATCTGGTATCACATGGTCAGTGTATGCCATAACCCATGTATGCAGCAGCAGTAAGTACAGACTAAATGAGTAACTTTATGTGTATTAGACATCTGGTATCACATGGCCGGTGTATGCCAGAACCCATGTAACGCTGCAGCAGTAAGTACAGACTAAATGAGTAGCTTTATGTGTATTAGACATCTGGTATCACATGACAGGTGTATGCCATAACCCATGTAACACAGCAGCAGTAAGTACAGACTAAATGAGTAACTTTATGTGTATTAGATATCTGGTATCACATGGTCGGTGTATGCCATAACCCATGTAACGCAGCAGCAGTAAGTACAGACTAAATGAGTAGCTTTATGTGTATTAGACATCTGGTATCACATGGTCGGTGTATGCCATAACCCATGTAAGGCAGCAGCAGTAAGTACAGACTAAATGAGTAGCTTTATGTGTATTAGACATCTGGTATCACATGGCCGGTGTATGCCATAACCCATGTAACGCAGAAGCAGTAAGTACAGACTAAATGAGTAACTTTATGTGTATTAGACATCTGGTATCATATGGTCGGTGTATGCCATAACCCATGTATGCAGCAGCAGTAAGTACAGACTAAATTAGTACCTTTATGTGTATTAGACATCTGGTATCACGTGGCCGGTGTATGCCATAACCCATGTATGCAGCAGTAAGTACAGACTAAATGAGTAACTTTATGTGTATTAGACATCTGGTATCACATGGCCAGTGTATGCCATAACCCATGTAACGCAGCAGCAGTAAGTACAGACTAAATGAGTAACTTTATGTGTATTAGACATCTGGTATCCCATGGCCGGTGTATGCCATAACCCATGTAACGCTGCAGCAGTAAGTACAGACTAAATGAGTAACTTTATGTGTATTATACATCTGGTATCACATGGTCGGTGTATGCCATAACCCATGTATGCAGCAGCAGTAAGTACAGACTAAATGAGTACCTTTATGTGTATTAGACATCTGGTATCACATGGTCGGTGTATGCCATAACCCATGTAACGCTGCAGCAGCAGTAAGTACAGACTAAATGAGTAACTTTATGTGTATTAGACATCTCGTGTCACATGGTCGGTGTGTGCCATAACCCATGTAAAATAGCAGCAGTAAGTACAGACTAAATGAGTAACTTTATGTGTATTAGACATCTGGTATCACATGGCCGGTGTATGCCATAACCCATGTAACGCTGCATCAGTAAGTACAGACTAAATGAGTACCTTTATGTGTATTAGACATCTGGTATCACATGGTCGGTGTATGCCATATCCCATGTAACACAGCAGCAGTAAGTACAGACTAAATGAGTACCTTTATGTGTATTAGACATCTCGTGTCACATGGTCGGTGTATGCCATAACCCATGTATGCAGTAGCAGTAAGTACAGACTAAATGAGTAACTTTATGTGTATTAGACATCTGGTATCACATGACCGGTGTATGCCATAACCCATGTAACACTGCAGCAGCAGTAAGTACAGACCAAATGAGTAACTTTATGTGTATTAGACATCTGGTATCACATGGCCGGTGTATGCCATAACCCATGTAACACAGCAGCAGTAAGTACAGACTAAATGAGTACCTTTATGTTTATTAGACATCTGGTATCACATGGTCGGTGTATGCCATAACCCATGTATGCAGTAGCAGTAAGTACAGACTAAATGAGTACCTTTATGTGTATTAGACATCTCGTGTCACATGGTCGGTGTATGCCATAACCCATGTAACACAGCAGCAGTAAGTACAGACTAAATGAGTACCTTTATGTGTATTAGATATCTGGTATCACATGGTCGGTGTATGCCATAACCCATGTAACACAGCAGCAGTAAGTACAGACTAAATCAGTAACTTTATGTGTATTAGACATCTGGTATCACATGGTCGGTGTATGCCATAACCCATGTAACGCAGCAGCAGTAAGTACAGACTAAATGAGTAACTTTATGTGTATTAGACATCTGGTATCACATGGTCGGTGTATGCCATAACCCATGTAACGCAGCAGCAGTAAGTACAGACTAAATGAGTAACTTTATGTGTATTAGACATCTGGTATCACATGGTCGGTGTATGCCATAACCCATGTAACGCAGCAGCAGTAAGTACAGACTAAATGAGTACCTTTATGTGTATTAGACATCTCGTGTCACATGGTCGGTGTATGCCATAACCCATGTAACGCTGCATCAGTAAGTACAGACTAAATGAGTACCTTTATGTGTATTAGACATCTCGTGTCACATGGTCGGTGTATGCCATAACCCATGTATGCAGTAGCAGTGCTATCACAGTTTAGTAAGTACAGACTAAATGAATAACTTTTAAAACATGGTTCATTGTTTGACTCTACCCTAGTGCACCAGCTTTATGATGTTTGGTGGGCAATAGTTTATGTGCTAGTCAGATTTAGGCCTTTGGTCTTTCCAAATAAAGCAAGTGGTAGAAGGGATTTGTCCTAAAAACAATGGCAGCAAACAAGATGTTAATCCATAAAGTTTAACATTAGGTCTGTATGTTACAGGAGAATTACAAGGAGATTTATGAAAAACAGAATTTATGTTTACCTGATAAATTTCTTTCTCCAACGGTGTGTCCGGTCCACGGCGTCATCCTTACTTGTGGGATATTCTCTTCCCCAACAGGAAATGGCAAAGAGCCCAGCAAAGCTGGTCACATGATCCCTCCTAGGCTCCGCCTACCCCAGTCATTCGACCGACGTTAAGGAGGAATATTTGCATAGGAGAAACCATATGGTACCGTGGTGACTGTAGTTAAAGAAAATAAATTATCAGACCTGATTAAAAAACCAGGGCGGGCCGTGGACCGGACACACCGTTGGAGAAAGAAATTTATCAGGTAAACATAAATTCTGTTTTCTCCAACATAGGTGTGTCCGGTCCACGGCGTCATCCTTACTTGTGGGAACCAATACCAAAGCTTTAGGACACGGATGAAGGGAGGGAGCAAATCAGGTCACCTAAATGGAAGGCACCACGGCTTGCAAAACCTTTCTCCCAAAAATAGCCTCAGAAGAAGCAAAAGTATCAAACTTGTAAAATTTGGTAAAAGTGTGCAGTGAAGACCAAGTCGCTGCCCTACATATCTGATCAACAGAAGCCTCGTTCTTGAAGGCCCATGTGGAAGCCACAGCCCTAGTGGAATGAGCTGTGATTCTTTCGGGAGGCTGCCGTCCGGCAGTCTCGTAAGCCAATCTGATGATGCTTTTAATCCAAAAAGAGAGAGAGGTAGAAGTTGCTTTTTGACCTCTCCTTTTACCTGAATAAACAACAAACAAGGAAGATGTTTGTCTAAAATCCTTTGTAGCATCTAAATAGAATTTTAGAGCGCGAACAACATCCAAATTGTGCAACAAACGTTCCTTCTTTGAAACTGGTTTCGGACACAGAGAAGGAACGATAATCTCCTGGTTAATGTTTTTGTTAGAAACAACTTTTGGAAGAAAACCAGGTTTAGTACGTAAAACCACCTTATCTGCATGGAACACCAGAAAAGGAGGAGAACACTGCAGAGCAGATAATTCTGAAACTCTTCTAGCAGAAGAAATTGCAACTAAAAACAAAACTTTCCAAGATAATAACTTAATATCAACGGAATGTAAGGGTTCAAACGGAACCCCCTGAAGAACTGAAAGAACTAAATTGAGACTCCAAGGAGGAGTCAAAGGTTTGTAAACAGGCTTGATTCTAACCAGAGCCTGAACAAAGGCTTGAACATCTGGCACAGCTGCCAGCTTTTTGTGAAGTAACACCGACAAGGCAGAAATCTGTCCCTTCAGGGAACTTGCCGATAATCCTTTTTCCAATCCTTCTTGAAGGAAGGATAGAATCCTAGGAATCATAACCTTGTCCCAAGGGAATCCTTTAGATTCACACCAACAGATATATTTTTTCCAAATTTTGTGGTAAATCTTTCTAGTTACAGGCTTTCTGGCCTGAACAAGAGTATCGATAACAGAATCTGAGAAACCTCGCTTCGATAAAATCAAGCGTTCAATCTCCAAGCAGTCAGCTGGAGTGAAACCAGATTCGGATGTTCGAACGGACCCTGAACAAGAAGGTCTCGTCTCAAAGGTAGCTTCCAAGGTGGAGCCGATGACATATTCACCAGATCTGCATACCAAGTCCTGCGTGGCCACGCAGGAGCTATCAATATCACCGACGCCCTCTCCTGATTGATCCTGGCTACCAGCCTGGGGATGAGAGGAAACGGCGGGAACACATAAGCTAGTTTGAAGGTCCAAGGTGCTACTAGTGCATCCACTAGAGCCGCCTTGGGATCCCTGGATCTGGACCCGTAGGAGGGAACTTTGAAGTTCTGACGAGAGGCCATTAGATCCATGTCTGGAATGCCCCACAGCTGAGTGACTTGGGCAAAGATTTCCGGATGGAGTTCCCACTCCCCCGGATGCAATGTCTGACGACTCAGAAAATCCGCTTCCCAATTTTCCACTCCCGGGATGTGGATAGCAGACAGGTGGCAGGAGTGAGACTCCGCCCATAGAATAATCTTGGTCACTTCTTCCATCGCTAGGGAACTCCTTGTTCCCCCCTGATGGTTGATGTACGCAACAGTCGTCATGTTGTCTGATTGAAACCGTATGAACTTGGTCCTCGCTAGCTGAGGCCAAGCCTTGAGAGCATTGAATATCGCTCTTAGTTCCAGAATATTTATCGGTAGAAGAGATTCTTCCCGAGACCAAAGACCCTGAGCTTTCAGGGATCCCCAGACCGCGCCCCAGCCCAACAGACTGGCGTCGGTCGTGACAATGACCCACTCTGGTCTGCGGAATGTCATCCCTTGTGACAGGTTGTCCAGGGACAGCCACCAACGGAGTGAGTCTCTGGTCCTCTGATTTACTTGTATCTTTGGAGACAAGTCTGTATAGTCCCCATTCCACTGACTGAGCATGCACAGTTGTAATGGTCTTAGATGAATGCGCGCAAAAGGAACTATGTCCATTGCCGCTACCATCAACCCGATCACTTCCATGCACTGGGCTACGGAAGGAAGAGGAACGGAATGAAGTATCCGACAAGAGTCCAGAAGTTTTGTTTTTCTGGCCTCTGTTAGAAAAATCCTCATTTCTGAGGAGTCTATATTGTTGACGGGGATAGCGAACTCTTTTCCACGTTCACTTTCCAGCCGTGAGATCTGAGAAAGGCCAGGACGATGTCCGTGTGAGCCTTTGCTCGAGGGAGGGACGACGCTTGAATCAGAATGTCGTCCAGGTAAGGTACTACTGCAATGCCCCTTGGTCTTAGCACCGCTAGAAGGGACCCTAGTACCTTTGTGAAAATCCTTGGAGCAGTGGCTAATCCGAAAGGAAGCGCCACAAACTGGTAATGTTTGTCCAGGAATGCAAACCTTAGGAACCGATGATGTTCCTTGTGGATAGGAATATGTAGATACGCATCCTTTAAATCCACCGTGGTCATGAATTGACCTTCCTGGATGGAAGGAAGGATAGTTCGAATGGTTTCCATCTTGAACGATGGGACCTTGAGAAATTTGTTTAAGATCTTGAGATCTAAGATTGGTCTGAACGTTCCCTCTTTTTTGGGAACTATGAACAGATTGGAGTAGAACCCCATCCCTTGTTCTCTTAATGGAACAGGATGAATCACTCCCATTTTTAACAGGTCTTCTACACAATGTAAGAACGCCTGTCTTTTTATGTGGTCTGAAGACAACTGAGACCTGTGGAACCTTCCCCTTGGGGGAAGTCCCTTGGATTCCAGAAGATAACCCTGGGAGACTATTTCTAGCGCCCAAGGATCCAGAACATCTCTTGCCCAAGCCTGAGCGAAGAGAGAGAGTCTGCCCCCCACCAGATCCGGTCCCGGATCGGGGGCCAATATTTCATGCTGTCTTGGTAGCAGTGGCAGGTTTCTTGGCCTGCTTTCCCTTGTTCCAGCCTTGCATTGGTCTCCAAGCTGGCTTGGCTTGAGAAGTATTACCCTCTTGCTTAGAGGACGTAGTACTTTGGGCTGGTCCGTTTTTGCGAAAGGGACGAAAATTAGGTCTATTTTTTGCCTTGAAAGGCCGATCCTGAGGAAGGGCGTGGCCCTTACCCCCAGTGATATCAGAGATAATCTCTTTCAAGTCAGGGCCAAACAGCGTTTTCCCCTTGAAAGGAATGTTTAGTAGCTTGTTCTTGGAAGACGCATCAGCCGACCAAGATTTCAACCAAAGCGCTCTGCGCGCCACAATAGCAAACCCAGAATTCTTAGCCGCTAACCTAGCCAATTGCAAAGTGGCGTCTAGAGTGAAAGAATTAGCCAATTTGAGAGTATTGATTCTGTCCATAATCTCCTCATAAGGAGGAGAATCACTATCGAGCACCTTTATCAGTTCATCAAACCAGAAATATGCGGCTGTAGTGACAGGGACAATGCATGAAATGGGTTGTAGAAGGTAACCCTGCTGAACAAACATCTTTTTAAGCAAACCTTCTAATTTTTTATCCATAGGATCTTTGAAAGCACAACTATCCTCTATGGGTATAGTGGTGCGTTTGTTTAAAGTAGAGACCGCTCCCTCGACCTTGGGGACTGACTGCCATAAGTCCTTTCTGGGGTCGACCATAGGAAACAATTTTTTAAATATGGGGGGAGGGACGAAAGGAATACCGGGCCTTTCCCATTCTTTATTAACAATGTCCGCCACCCGCTTGGGTATAGGAAAAGCTTCTGGGAGCCCCGGCACCTCTAGGAACTTGTCCATTTTACATAGTTTCTCTGGGATGACCAACTTTTCACAATCATCCAGAGTGGATAATACCTCCTTAAGCAAAATGCGGAGGTGTTCCAACTTAAATTTAAATGTAATCACATCAGATTCAGCCTGATGAGAAATGTTCCCTGAATCAGTAATTTCTCCCTCAGACAAAACCTCCCTGGCCCCCTCAGATTGGGTTAGGGGCCCTTCAGAGATATTAATATCAGCGTCGTCATGCTCTTCAGTAACTAAAACAGAGCAGCCACGCTTACGCTGACAAGGGTTCATTTTGGCTAAAATGTTTTTGACAGAATTATCCATTACAGCCGTTAATTGTTGCATAGTAAGGAGTATTGGCGCGCTAGATGTACTAGGGGCCTCCTGAGTGGGCAAGACTCGTGTAGACGAAGGAGGGAATGATGCAGTACCATGCTTACTCCCCTCACTTGAGGAATCATCTTGGGCATCATTGTCATTATCACATAAATCACATTTATTTAAATGAATAGGAATTCTGGCTTCCCCACATTCAGAACACAGTCTATCTGGTAGTTCAGACATGTTAAACAGGCATAAACTTGATAAGAAAGTACAAAAAACGTTTTAAAATAAAACCGTTACTGTCACTTTAAATTTTAAACTGAACACACTTTAATACTGCAATTGCGAAAAAACATGAAGGAATTGTTCAAAATTCACCAAATTTTCACCACAGTGTCTTAAAGCCTTAAAAATATTGCACATCAATTTTGGAAGCTTTAACCCTTAAAATAACGGAACCGGAGCCGTTTTAAGCATTAACCCCTTTACAGTCCCTGGTATCTGCTTTGCTGAGACCCAACCAAACCCAAAGGGGAATACGATACCAATGACGCCTTCAGAAAGTCTTTTCTAAGTATCAGAGCTCCTCTCACATGCGACTGCATGCCATGCCTCTCAAAAACAAGTGCGCCACACCGGCGCGAAAATGAGACTCTGCTTATGCTTTGGGAAAGCCCCTAAGAAATAAGGTGTCTAATACAGTGCCTGCCGATATTATTATATCAAAATACCCAGATAAAATGATTCCTCAAGGCTAAATATGTGTTAATAATGAATCGATTTAGCCCAGAAATGTCTACAGTCTAAATAAGCCCTTGTGAAGCCCTTATTTACGATCGTAATAAACATGGCTTACCGGATCCCATAGGGAAAATGACAGCTTCCAGCATTACATCGTCTTGTTAGAATGTGTCATACCTCAAGCAGCAAGAGACTGCACACTGTTCCCCCAACTGAAGTTAATTGCTCTCAACAGTCCTGTGTGGAACAGCCATGGATTTTAGTTACGGTTGCTAAAATCATTTTCCTCATACAAACAGAAATCTTCATCTCTTTTCTGTTTCTGAGTAAATAGTACATACCAGCACTATTTCAAAATAACAAACTCTTGATTGAATAATAGAAAACTACAGTTAAACACTAAAAAACTCTAAGCCATCTCCGTGGAGATGTTGCCTGTACAACGGCAAAGAGAATGACTGGGGTAGGCGGAGCCTAGGAGGGATCATGTGACCAGCTTTGCTGGGCTCTTTGCCATTTCCTGTTGGGGAAGAGAATATCCCACAAGTAAGGATGACGCCGTGGACCGGACACACCTATGTTGGAGAAATATGTAGTTTAGTTTCTAGAAAAGACAAAACTATATGTAATTATGTGGCCTCTTGTATGCTGCCAATCAGCATCCAATAAAAAACCTGGCTAATTAGAACGGCAGCACTATAGCACTAAATGTGTTTTCATGTTCTCACATGGAATCCATTCTAACACATGAGAGTTTCTTCACCTGGCAGACACCCCAACCAGAGCATTTTTTTTAATAAATAGTAACACAGAATGTGCTTATTGACCTGAATGTGGCACTCCCATATGCAATAAGGTCCCATAGGCAGATATTTTTTAAAGTCCTTGCTAGGCATTTTACACAGTTCACAATCCTGATAACACAGTGTTGCAACTACATGGTACAGATTATGTTACTGGCAGACTGCGGAGGTGGGGAGATTATGTTACTGGCAGACCACGGGGGCGGGAAGATTATGCTCCTGGCAGACCGCGGGGGCGGGAAGATTATGCTCCTGGCAGACCGTGGGGGCGGGGAGATTATGCTCCTGGCAGACCGCGGAGATTATGCTCCTGACAGACCTCAAAGATGAAAAGATTATGTTACTGGCAGACCGCGGGGCGGGAAGATTATGCTCCTGGCAGACCGTGGGGGGGGGGGGGGGGAGATTATGCTCCTGGCAGACCGCGGGGGCGGGGAGATTATGCTCCTGGCAGACCTCAAAGATGAAAAGATTATGTTACTGGCAGACCGTGAGGGTGGGGAGATTATGTTACTGGCAGACCACGGGGGCGGGAAGATTATGCTCCTGGCAGACCGTGGGGGCGGGAAGATTATGCTCCTGACAGACCTCAAAGATGAAAAGATTGTGTTACTGGCAGACCGCGAGGGTGGGGAGATTATGCTACTGGCAGATTTATGTGCTTATTGTCAAAAAACAAGCAACTTTTCATAATATATACAGTATATGTAAAAACAAGGATGTAGACCGCATGTAGACTAATATCACTATCATTACTTGTGTGTTTCGCTGCTGAGGGTGAAGCAACTTCACCTTTATTTACTAATAGTTAATATCACATCAGTAGAACATTCCCGTTCTATATTTCAATTATAAATGAAGTAGAATTTGCACTACATATGCCAGTGGGTTAACTTTTTCATATAAATAAGGTACTTAGGGCTCTCACATCTGATCTGCTCACTGTTCACCCACCATACAAATTGTGCAGAAAGTAGGAATATCGCAAATATGGGGGAGGGGTTAAAAACGGTGGATATGAAAAAAGAGGTGGTAAAAAGCAACCAGGAGTAACATTAGCAGAGGGAGCAGCAGGGAACAGAAATTGGAGCAAGTAAAGAAGGAAGAGGGTAGGGGTAGCAGGAGGGAGGAGATGATGAGGAGGATTCAAAAAGGGAGGAGAAAGAGGTGGATAAGGAGAACAGAGAGAGGGGAGGGTGAAGTAAGGGGGAGCACAGAGGATGGTGGTGTTAGCAGGAGCAAAGAGAGAAGGGAGGGTGGAGTTAGTGGGAGAACAGTGGGAGGGGAGGGTGGAGAAAAGAGAGGATGGAGTTAGCAGAAGCACAGAGGGAGGGGAGGGTGGAGTTAGCGGGAGCACAGAGGGAGGGGAGGGTGGAGTTAGGGGGAGCACATAGGGAGGGGAGGATGTAGTTAGGGGAAGCACATAGGGAGGGAAGGGTGGAGTTAGCGGGAGCACAGAGGGAGGGGAGGGTGGAGTTAGGGGGAGCACATAGGGAGGGGAGGATGTAGTTAGGGGAAGCACATAGGGAGGAAAGGGTGGAGTTAGCGGGAGCACAGAGGGAGGGGAGAGTGGAGTTAGCGGGAGCACAGAGGGAGGGAAGTGTAAAGTTAGCAGGAACACAGAGGGAGGGGAGGATAGAAATAATGGGAGCAGAGAGGGAAGGAAGGGAGGAATTAGCAGAAGCACAGGGGGAAGGGAGGGTAGAGTTAGAGGGATCATGGAGGGAGGGTGGAGTTAGCAGGAACACAGAGGGAGGGGAGGGTGGAGTTAGCGGGAGCACAGAGAGAGGGGATGGTGGAGTTAGCGGAAGCACAGAGGGTGGAGTAAGGGGGAGCACAGAGGGAGGGTGGAGTTAGTGGGAGCACAGAGAGAGGGGAGGGTGGAGTTAGCAGGAGCACAGAGGGAGAGGAGGGTGGAGTTAGCAGGAGCACAGAGGGAGGGGAGGGTGGAGTTAGCAGAAGCACAGAGGGAGGGGAGGGTGGAGTTAGCAGGAGCACAGAGGGTGGACTAAGTGGCTGCACAGAGGGAGGGGAGGGTGGAGTTAGCGGGAGCCCAAAGGGATGGGAGGGCGGAGTTAGAGGGTGCACAGATGGAGCGGAAAGCGGAGTTAGAGGGTGCGCGGACAGAGTGGAAAGTGAAGTTAGCAGGAGCCCAGAGGGAAAGGAGAGTGGAGTTAGCTGGAGCCCAGAGGGAGGGAAAGGTGGAGTTATCGGGAGCCCAGAGGGAGGGTAGAGTTAGCGGGAGCCCAGAGGGAGGGGAGGGTGGAGTTAGCGGGAACCCAGAAGGAGAGGAGAGTGGAGTTAGTGGGAGCCCAGAGGGAGGGTGGAGTTAGCAGGAGAACAAAGGGAGAGGAGCAGGGTGGAGCAAGCAGAACTAATCAGTAAAACTGGAAGAGAAGGAGAAGTGAGGTTGATAAGTGGAGAGAATGACAGAAGGACAGGTCGGGATACTCACCTAGTCGGTAGCCCTCTGTCAGACCCTCCTGTTTTGCTAGGTGACTGGCAGTGACTAGAAGGTGACCCAGTAACTGAAAAAAAAATAAGGGCAGTATTAACCACACAACAGATGAGTATCAGAATCTCCAAAACATAGATATATAGTATACCACCTTACTATTCCAAATACACTCTGTGCACTGCTGCACATCACTGGCTGATTATCTTTTATATTGAGTAGAAATGTGCCCCCAAAGCTATAAGTATCCCTCCTACTTCCCCTACTCCCCAGTTATTCAGCCGAGGAAATAAAGAAAAGCAGGAGAAACACTAGGGGTATAAAGGTGCCAGAAGATAAAAAACGCAGCCTTTAAAAATAATAGGATTGGTTCGTGGACTCTCCCTGCCAGGAAAGAAAAGCATTTATCAGTTAAGCATAAATTTTGTTTTCTTTCCAATGGCAGGGAGAGTCCACAAATTCATTCATTACTGCTGGGAATCCAATACCCAAGCTAGGGAGGACACAGAATGAACAGGGAGGGAAAATAAGGCAAGCAGAGCTAATCTGAAGGCCCCACCGCCACCGCCTGAAGTACTTCTCCCCCCATGGAAGCCTCAGCCGAGGCAAAAAACATAAATTATGCTTACCTGATAATTTCCTTGTCTTCTGATGGAAAGAGTCCACAGCTGCATTCATTACTTTTGGGAAATAAGAACCTGGCCACAAGGAGGAGGCAAAGACACACCTGCCAAAGGCTTAAATACTCCCCTCACTTCCCTCAACCCCCAGTCATTCTGCCGAGGAACAAGGAACAGTAAAAGAAATATCAGGGTGAAAAGGTGCCAGAAGAACATAAGGACGCCCCACATAAAATACGGGTGGGGAGCTGTGGACTCTTTCCATCAGAAGAAAAGGAAATTATCAGGTAAGCATAATTTATGTTTTTCTTCTTAAATGGAAAGAGTCTACAGCTGCATTCATTACTTTTGGGAAATCAATACCCAAGCTATAGAGGACACTGAATGCCAAGACGGGAGGGTACAATAGGCGGCCCAAACTGAGGGCACCAGGCCTGAACCACAACCTAATAAAAAAATCCTGCTTCATTGAAGCTGAGAAAAATTTTAAGAAAAAGCCCCAGTGACACTGACTCGCAGCTAGTCCAGAGTCAAACAAGAGACCGTGAACGGACTTGACTGAGCCAACAGGCCTCCAAAGACACCGTTGCCCAACAAACGGTCCCCCACCATCACTCCACAGATGAAGATGAAACCAGCCTAAAGCCCCCAAAGGGACCAGACAAAGGAGAACCGAGGATAATCAAAAGGGGTCCCCTAATACGAAAAAAACACCTCCAGGTAGTTAAAGGCCCAGCTCACGGAGACCTAAAAGGTCCCAAACAGAGAAGAGGCCACGCCATTACGAAGTGAAAACCAAGACAATATAGGACACAGAGACAGAAAAATCTCCCCAACATCCTGCAAGCATGGACGCAACTGAGGAGCAAAACCCTCCCTGCATCCGGCCATAAAATACCCAAGTATTCAACCATGAAGGCGTGTAATAGACCCAGGCAAAACCTCAGGCTAAAAAACACAGAGTCCATAATAGGACACCACCAAAGGAGCTTGCAAGGAAGAAGAAGAAGGAGCAACAGTCCACAATAAACGGACCGCACAAAAACAGTACCTCAACAGAGGGCACTTTCAAGGCAACCTAAGCCTCCGGACCTACACTCAGACCCCTAAAAAAAGGGGAACAGAAGCCTACATCACGGCCTTCTGAGAAGGAGAGTATACCCTCAGAACCCGAAGGAAGAGTAAACCGTCTCCTGTGCAGGAACAAGGTGAAAGGAGAAACCATCTCCCAGCAGACAGAGCTATCAGGCTAGACTCAATAAGTTCTCACATACAAGGGATACAGCGACCCCTAAACCGCTCGTACAGTCAGCCTGCAGACCCAAACCCCACTGGACCAACCCAGCCACAGGGAGCCAGTACAGGAACAAAGAAATCCCAAAACTGATACAGGAACGAGCGTAAAAATGGAATAGCCATCTCTCCAGAGTACTAGTACAACCTGACTCTGACCACAGACAAGGCCATAGACTTAAGTATCTATCAAAACAAGGCCCCATATCTGACTTGGAGCCGGCAAGACTCCAGGCGGAACCACCTCCACCCTATACCTACTGACCTGGATAAATCCTAAAATAGGACTTAATTTCCATAGGAAGGAGAATATGCCCTATGAAAGGGAAGGAACCGGAAGGACAACAACTGCCCTCAAAGGACGAAGCTACCAGTTAAGTGGGAAGAAAATCCCCAACGTGGAGTTAAAAGGACTCCCCGTATAAGTCACACGCCAACAGAGGCACAGCCAACCCATAAATCTGCAGAGCAGAGAACCCACGTGTACACTGGCAAAATGACCAGGGGAATGCAACCCTAAAGAGTACCAGAAATTGGAAATCCAACGCCAGCAACTGGGTATGAACCCTTAAGTTCAAATCACCCAGGTAACCCCTAGATGACATGGGTTAAACTGTTGTAAAGAGTAAGAAAATACTCGTAAAACTAGGCCAACCATGACCCGGTCAGGTAGACGGAGCAAGGGCATAGCCCAATTTCCCACTACCATGGCACACCCCGACCAACCCTGAGATCCAGGATTCCAAAACAATCCAAGACTGGGTCAGGAAGAAGGAGCAAAGCCTCATAATGTGGAAGTCTCAGGAAAAAACAGGTCTGGGTGCGTAATAGTTTAGGAACCTTACCCTGGAACTAACCATCCCAATTGGCCAAAAAGCCAGACAAGGGAAATGGACATATATCCAGAGAATCTGGACAGCAAGGAGAACTCAAAAGCCCCGAACAAAGGAAGGAACCACCCCTAGCCAAAACCCAACGCTCCAAGGAGCAGGGCTAAAGTCGTATGAAGGGACTTCTCCAAGCCTCAGGACAACAGAAGAGATACTTCGAGGCCCCTTACTAGCAGGATCAGTCTCCCCATTACCTCCACACAGGCAGAGGGCACAGGGAAGAGAAAGGCGCTAAACCTTCCCAGCTCCGGGTAACCCCGAGCTAAACAGATCTCCTTTTTGGAATCGCATCCTGGATAAAGGTTGAGCCCTGTGGGGACTTTAACTCACCTGGAGACATGCAAGGAGACCCAAAGGCCTCATAACTCAATTAGACCCTCAAGTCCAAGAGTAAAAGCTGTATCTAGATACATAGAAACCACTTACACATACACCTACAAGGTGCAGAGAGCTGCAATAGGCTTCAAATGCAAAACCTTCTGCATGCTGGGCAGCTATCCATACAGCTGTAGGACCAAGTCCCAACAGGACCATCCATGGACCTAAACCTGAAGGCCAAACCACTCAAACAGCGGTGACGGGTCCTAGGCCCACCAACCCTCTCCCCACATGGAGGAGGAACTCTAGGTTCTGATGAAGTCAGATGACAGAGTGACGCAGCGGAACACTACCCCGCCCAGACATCTATGACTAGAGGCTATAAGGACTGAGAAAATCCTTCCCGCCTCACAAACCTACCAGTTCTTCTCGAATGCTTAGTGGAACATAAAAAACAATTATAACCTGAGCACTCAACGCTTCTACTCCGAAACAGAATCCTCAGGATATTGCAGAGGCCCAGCCCAAGGTGGAATACCCAGGACAATAGGGCATGAGCACATTCTCAAAGAAATGTCTGGACTATGCAGACGAGCAAGCGCCAACATTATCTGAAGGCGAAAACGTGCTGCAAGCTGTGGGGGGAACACACCACCCCACATGGAGGAACTATAAACTGGGTTATCCGCATGTGTAGGAGGAAGAATCGGTAGGAAACTCGCTCCCTGGGAGAAAGGACCCCCAGGGGCGGATGGCACAGCAGATCCCTGGTTCCCCGAGCCCAAGGAACCAGGTGCTCTCATATGGCATATGGAACAAGAATGGTTGACAGGAGTCAACGAGGCTACACCAGATTCATCACCAGACACAGAATCTGAATCAGATATTATAATTGTGTCCGAATCAGAGTCATCTGTAACTGAATCTGAAATGAGTACAGTCTCAGCATCAGTATCCCCCATAACTGTAACGAGGATATAGTAATATGGACTATTGAGAAAATAACAAAAACAGCACCTGACACCACCAATGGCTGGGGCACTCACCACCTCCTATGACCAGACCCCCATGGACTAGAATATTCTCAGACGCCTCACGGTCGGGAATGCGGAAATGGGAACTCAGCCAAAAGTCCGCATAATTTCCAAAGACCTCAAAGTTCCTAACCACGAGCCCATAATCCTCACACATAAGCAGGTTGAATCACATAAGAAACATGATTATAAACCCCCCTGTCCAATAACCCCCCTCAGGAGATATTAACCCTCAATTCCAAGATCTAACAGAGACTCACTGAGACCCCTTTTGTTATAAGTTAAACCCGCGAGGAGCTTGAACTTCACGAGCAACATCACGTTACAGTACATTGAATAAAGTAAAATGAAACGATCTTACTTGAATCAACGCCGTGGAACAGGAACATGGCCTTTCAAGTGTGGCGAATAGTAGCATCGCCTCCGCCATGGACTTGAGAGAAGCAGGCAGCGGAGCGAAGTTCGACAAAGCTGATTGCTTGAGGAGCTGTTAATGAGTTAGGATGGTTTCGCAAAAAGAAACTTCCTGCATCTCCGGACCCTAACTTTCATCCAAGTCCCCACTGAGAGACTGACAGGACTACTTAAAACTCCTGTCCCATGCCGAAGAGTACTACCCTCCATAAGAGACAAAAAACAAAAATTAAAAATTCTGACATGTCTCTGCCATCCTCCTGAGACGAAAGGCAAAGAATGACTGGGGGATGAGGGGAGTGGGAGGAGTATTTAAGCCTTTGGCTGGGGTGTCTTTGCCTCCTGCTGGTGGCCAGGTTCTTATTTCCCAAAAGTAATGAATGCAGCTGTGGGCTCTTTCCATTTAAGAAGAAAACATCAGACCAGGTAGCCGCCTTACAGATTTGTTCCACAGAATCTTTGAGTTTAACAACCCAAGAAGAGGACACTGCATGGGTAGAATAAGCCGTAATCCTCTCAAGATGCTGTTTATCAGCTTCCTCATAAGCCAAACGAATTATGCTCCTTAGACAAAAGGAAAGAGTAGTCGCAGTGGCCTTCTGACCCTTGCGCTTACCGGCATACAATACAAACAAGGAAGAAGATTGTCTAAAATCCTTGATTGCATGAAGATTGAAATTCAAAAGCACGCACTACATCAAACATGAGAAGCAAAAGCATTAAGGCAAACGAAGGCATTACAATTTCCTGAGAGATATTGCGATCAGGAACAACTTTAGGTAGAGAACCTAACTCAGACGTAAAACAGCCTTATCCACATGGATAAGGGGGATCACACTGCAAGGCAGACAACTCAGAAACTCTGCGAGCATAAGAAATAGCCAACAAGAATAAAACTGTCCAAGACAAAAGTTTAAGGATAACACAATGTATAGGCTCAAACGGAGTCTGTAGAACAAGAGGAAGACTCCAAGGAGGAGCAATAGGATTAAACACTGGCCTGAATCTAACCAGAGCCTAAACAAAGGACTGCTTATCAGGATGATTAGTCATTCTTCTGTGCAGCAACACAGAAGAGTAGAAATCTGATCTTTAAGAAAACTAGCTGACAAACCTTTTTCCAAACCATCTTGGAGAAGCAACAGAATCCGAGGAACCCTCATGTGCCAAGGGAAACCTTGATCCTCACACCAAGCCAACCAGGTATGCCACACCTGCAGAAGATAAGGAGAGTAACCGGCTTATGAGAATGGATCAGGGTTACAATGAACCTCACCGCACTAGTCGTTCAATATCCATGCAGGCAGCCTCAGGGAATCTAGATTTTGGAAAAGGAACGGACCTTGGTGTAGAAGGTCCACTTGCAGAGGCAACCACCACAGAGGAGAGGAAGATATCTACACTAGGTCTGCGAACCAGGTCATGCAAGGCCATGCCGGAGCAATTAGAATCACAGTGGCCCGCTCCTGTTTTATGCGGGTGATTGCCCGGGGAAGGAGAGCAAATGGAGGAAACAGAAAAAAAGCTTGACTCCCATGGAACCGCTAATGCATCTATCAACACTGCCTGAGGATCCCTCGATCTCAACCAGTATCTGTGCAATTTGGTATTGAGACGAGAGGCCATGAGGTCTATCTCCGGAAAACTCCACCTGAGGGGTATCTTGAAAAACACCTCCTGGTGAAGAGACCACTCCCCAGGATGGAAAGTCTGTCTGCTCAGGAAATCCGCCTCCCATTGACCCCTCTGGGATATGAATGGCAGAGATATGACAATTGTGGGACTCTGCCCACTTAAAGATATGGGAGACCTCCCTCATCGCCAGGGAACTCCTTTTTCCTCCCTGATGATTGATATAAGCTACAGATGATATGTTGTGCAACTGGATCTGATAAAACAAACAGAATGAAGTTGAGGTCACGCCATCAGAGTATTGAAGATGGTTCACAATTCCAGAATGTTGCTGGGAAGAGAAGACTTCTCCAGCGACCAGGTTCCCTGCTCTTTTAAGGAATCCCAATCTGCACCCCAGCCAAGAAGACTGACGCCTGTAGCCACAATATCCCAAGATGGTCTCAAAAAGCACACGTCTTGAGACAGGTGGTCCTGACAGAGCCACCAGGTGAGAGAATCTATTGTATGGCTGTCCAGGACAATCTAAAGGGATAAGTAGGAATGATTGCCGTTCCATTCCCGGAGTATACATAGTAGAAAAGGACTCAGATGGAAGTGAGCAAAAAGAATAATGACCACAGTAGCCACCATGAAACCAACTAAGAGAGCAAGTATCTTGAGTTAGGCTGAACACATGACCTTTAGACTATGAGACTGACACGCTATGTACTGTGCTAACAGATTGGGGACTAGGAAAGTCCCGCCCAGAGATTTCTTCTATCCCTGGGACCGAAGGAGACACAGAAGAGAGTCCCTCTAAGATCTTGCCAAAGAAAAGGATGGAGCCTGAACCAAATATCGTCCAGGTAAGGAGCCACAGCGATGCCCCACGTCCCGGACACCGCTAGAAGAGCTCCTAGTACTTTCAAAAAGAACCTTGGAGCAGCAGTCAGACCAAGGGTTTGAAGTTACAAACTGGAAATGTTTTGTCCAGAAAAGCAAAACACAGAAATTTAAATTGATCTTTGAGAATTAAGTAAGTAAGAAGTAAGATGCATTCTTCAAGTCATAGTGGTCATGAATTGACCCTCTTGGACCAACGTAAGAATGGATCTGATAGTCTGCATTTTGAAGGATGAAATCTTTAGCAACTTGCTGAGACCCTTTAAGTCCAGAATTGAACGAAAAATTCCCTCCTTCTAGAGAATACAACATAAAGGACAGTAGATTGATGAAAACCTCTAGTTGCTTGCAGATAGAACTTCAGAACACGCACAACATCTAGGTTATGTAACAGACGTTCCTTATTAGAAGAAGTAACAAAAATATCCTGATTGATATTGCAGTCCGACACCACCTTAGGAAGAAATCCTAAGTTGTTACGAAGGACCGCCTTATCCGCATGAAAAATAGGGAAAAGGAGGGTCACACTGCATAGCCGAAAGCTCTGAGACGCTATGAACAGAAGAAATAGCGAGTAGAAACAAAACCTTCCAGGAAAATAAAATAATAACAACAGAGTGCATAGGCTCAAACGGAGCCTGCTGTCCAACTCTAAGAACAAGATTAAGGCTACTTGGAGGAGCAACAGACTAAAACACAGGCCTGATTCTGACGAAGGCCCAAACAAAAGATTGAACATCTGGCAAGTCAGAATTGGGTGTTAGAATAGTTGGATAATGCGCTTGAACCGAGCACCTGTGGCTTTAAACAAAGGTCGCCTAGCCGGCCAAAAGAGTAGAGTGTAACAGAGTGGTGTTCAAAGCGCCAAAGGCAAGGTGCAGTGGGATGATTAAATTATTTATTACAAATACAAATGAAACTAAAACTAGTGGATCCACATAACAATAAAAAGATAAAATGTCAATAAAAACAACATCCTGGTAGCTAAATTAATAGTTCTGACCGTCTGGTGTACAATGCATAGAGTTGAATGGATGGTGTTAACCAAAGAGTCTGTAGACTTCCACATTGGGAGAAGTGATACACGTGTTAACAGTGTCAAAAATAAAAAAGCAAAACAGTGCAAAATGATGTAAAAATGATGAAATGAAAAAATGAAAAATATATATAAACGATTAAAAATCACTAGGTGCAAAAATAGAAAAAATGAAAAATTTTTAAAAAAAGGTAAAAAACTTGTGTGTGTGAAAACCTAAAACTGGTGAATGTCACAGTTCCAATAATCCAAACTGAAAAGGTCACAATAGAAAAACGTCATAATAGAAAATTATAGCAGTTAGGTAAGCTCTTTTCCAATCTTCTAACATTAGTTTGGACTTTTTGCATATGTCATTTTATTTTTATAGGACAGTACAACAGAGGAAAGAAAAGGGAGCATTAGGATCAACAGGATCACCATCACAGCATTCTCACCATCAGGAAACAAGTTTTTGCTACACCACGACACTTCTCACCACCAGGAAACAAGTTTGCTACACCACGACACTTCTCACCACCAGGAAACAAGTTTGTGTTCATCTTCAAAACATTTTTCTATTATGACTTTTTTCTATTGTGACCTTTTCAGTTTGGATTATTAGAACTGTGACATTTACCAGTTTTAGGTTTTCACACACACAAGTTTTTTTTACTTTTTTCAATTTTTTCATTTTTTCAATTTTTGCACCTAGTGATTTTTAATCGTTTATATATATTTTTCATTTCATCATTTTTACGTCATTTTGCACTGTTTTGCTTTTTTATTTTTGACACTGTTAACACGTGTATCACTCCTCCCCACTGTGGGGCTCTACAGACTCTTTGGTTAACACCATCCATTCAACTTTATGCATTGTACACCAGACGGTCAGAACTATTAATTTAGCTACCAGGATATTGTTTTTATTGACATTTTATCTTTTTATTGTTATGTGGATCCACTAGTTTTAGTTTCATTTGTATTTGTAATAAATAATTTAATTTGACAAATTTGACAAAGCCGTTGTGGCGAAACATGTCAGGGCTACGGGAGAATTTTTCTCCTTTTTTAAACTAACCAGCAGTGTGATTTTTGAACGAATGAGTTATTAGAATTTAATTTAAACCGGTATGTTTGTGAGTGTGCCTGGGGAAAGTAGACTTAATTTGTATACCGTATAGCAATTTTCACTGCCAAGTATCCCTCTAATGGTTACTCTGTAATGCTAGTACCGCAAATAGATATTTTGAGAAGTGGAGATAAAAAAAATTATAGTACCACTTAGGAAACGGAACCGCTAGCCGTATACCTACAATATCACAGTAACCTCTAAGTTTATTGCGCTCATACCTAAATAAAACTAGGGGGAAGGGGGGAGATTAGCCCCTTTTCCCCCCCCCCTCAACTAGACAGCGATACTTTCAGCTGCCAATCGAGGGTAACACCAGGACAATCCATCTGGGGAACGAATCAGATTTATTGTATTATCCCATTTTTGTCTTTCCCAGTGATCCCATTGTATCAATGACAATATAAGTAATCTAACAGTGACAATAGTATTAAATACGGGACTAACTTGCAACATTCAGTCAAGTGAGTGACGTATTAACCAAATCATATACAAGATATATTAAGTATACTAATTGATGTGGGTATCACTAAAGCTGTTTATGTAAAGGGAAGAATAGATCAGATCTCTGTAAAAATTATACATTTGATTCAAATCAGTTCACCAACGGTTCTTTAGGAACGGTGATCATTGCGGTACAAAGTATCTTACACCAAGCACTCCTCTAACATCTCTACAATAAGTATTATACAGCGCAGCAACTGAATAGATACTGGGGGGCATGAACCGATTAGAACTTTGTAAATATTACATATCGGATTAAAATTAGTTCACCAGTGGTCCTTTAGGAACCATGATCCCCAGATATATACCGTCCCCTGGGAAATCACATTCTGATTCTTTTACAATAAATAAACTCAGACTGGTATTCATCTAGCGTGTTCATATTCTTAGAAGCCTTACTATACAAAGTATCCTACATGCAGCACTTCTCTAACATCCTCATATAAAGTTATCAAATAGCGCATTAACAGAATAAATACTGGTTTATCAATTGTGGCTAACTCCCCAGAGGGGCACTACCAGCTGAAATAGGGACACGCATTTCCAATAGTTATACTCACTGCAAGTTCAGCATATAACTATTTCCCAATGACAAGACAAACATTGGGCAGCTGCCAGTAATGATGATAACTTAGACTCCACTACACTTTTTATATCTATCACTATATAGGGTGAGGTTAATACAATAACAGTGTCCAAAACGCTGAGGATCCTAATATTCCAAACCTGAGTAACAAATCAGGACTACCACAATTTATTTAATTCAGAATATTTTTTGAGTTATCTGAAAAGAGGGAATTATATTATCCTACTCTGGGGTCTCACCCCAATTGTGTATATACCTGTTGAATTAGTGAGGATTCTTTTAGATCCAAACATACACTGGAAAACCTAGGGTCCTTATCTACTTACCCAAGTAACATTGATATTATATGAATGTGGTATTATACTATTACCAACATTACAAGAGGCAATAACCAGTGGTGAAATTCACAGGAAACTATTGACTCACAATTAAAAGTAGGGGCACCCACCCAACCCAGGTACATAACAGGCGACAATTATTTCTAATCCAATCTCCTCAGGGAAGTGTACTACATAACGTAAACGGTGGGACCACATTATCACAGATACCCCCAGACTCTGACAAAGAGCAACAACAGGGGTTGTCTTATTGTAATAGTGGTATATACCACAAACTAAGTGAAAAATACGGTACATTTGTATATGGGGTCTCACCCCAATTGTGTATATACCTGTTGAATTAGTGAGGATTCTTTTAGACCCAAACATACACTGGAAAACCCAGGGTCCTTACCTACTTACCCAAGTAACATTGATATTGTATGAATGGGGTATTATATTATTACCAACATTACAAGAGGCAATAACCAGTGGTGAAATTCACAGGAAACTATTGACTCACAATTAAAAGTAGGGGCACCCACCCAACCCAGGTACATAACAGGCGATAATTATTTCTAATCCAATCTCCTCAGGGAAGTGTACTACATAACGTAAACGGTGGGACCACATTATCACAGATACCCCCAGACTCAGACAAAGAGCAACAACAGGGGTTGTCTTATTGTAATAGTGGTATATACCACAAACTAAGTGAAAAATACGGTACATTTGTATAATCCCTTTGTAACTAAGGGTACAATCCTAGGAGACCATACCGGGGTCTTTATACTAAAAATATATTGTGAATAGGGAGGTACAAATCCCCCCCGTAGAATCACTATCGTTCACTTTCACACTGACTGAATTTTTTAGAATCCACTTTTTAACATTTATATTAAAAGTTAAGTTTTAAACTCGCCTTTTTATAGGGCTTCTTTACCTATGATATAACAGGCTAGTATTGTATTCAAGCTGTTGAGTGCTATCTAAGTACACTCTTTCAATTGCGTGCAGCAATTGGTATTCTCTTGATACAAACTAAAGCCTGTACAAAACAATGAATATCAGGAAGATTAGCAATTTTTCTGTGGAACAGAAAGAGCAGAGATTTGTCCTTTCAAGGAACTTGCAGACAAACCCTTATCTAAACCATCCTGAAGAAACTGTAAAATTCTAGGAATTCTAAAAGAATGCCAAGAGAATTTATGAGAAGAACACCATGAAATGTAAGTCTTCCAAATTTTGTAATAAATCTTTCTAGATACAGATATACGAGCCTGCAACATAGTATTAATCACTGAGTCAGAGAAACCTCTATGACTAAGCACTAAGCGTTCAATCTCCATACCTTCAAATTTAATGATTTGAGATCCTGATGGAAAAATGGGCCTTGAGATAGAAGGTCTGGCCTTAACGGAAGTGGCCAAGGTTGGCAACTGGACATCCAAACAAGATCCGTATACCAAAACCTGTGAGGCCATGCTGGAGCCACCAGCAGTACAAATGAACGCTCCATTATGATTTTGGAAATCACTCTTGGAAGAAGAACTAGAGGCGGAAAGATATAAGCAGGTTGAAAACTCCAAGGAAGTGTCAACGCATCCACTGCTTCCACCTGAGGATCCCTGGACCTGGACAGATACCTGGGAAGTTTCCTGTTTAGATGAGAAGCCATGAGATCTATTTCTGGAAGCCCCCACATCTGAACAATCTGAAAAAACATATCTCGGTGAAGAGACCACTCTCCCGGATGTAAAGTCTGGCAACTGAGACAATCCGCTTCCCAATTGTCTATACCTGGGATATGGACCGCAGAAATTAGACAGGAGCTGGATTCCGCCCATGCAAGTATCGGAGATACTTCTTTCATAGCTTGAGGACTGTGAGTCCCACCTTGATGATTGACATATGCCACGGTTGTGACATTGTCTGTTTGAAAACAAATAAACGGTTCTTTCTTCAGAAGATGCCAAAACTGAAGAGCTCTGAGAATCGCACGGAGTTCCAAAATATTGATTGGTAATCTCGCCTCTTGAGACTTCCAAACCCCCTGCGCTGTCAGAGATCCCGAGACAGCTCCCCAACCTGAAAGACTCGCATCTCTTGTGATCACAGTCCAAGCTGTATGAACAAAAGAAGCCCCTTGAACTAAACGATGGTGATCTAACCACCAAGTCAGAGATAGTCGAACATTAACATTTAAGGATATTAATTGTGATATCTTTGTATAATCCCTGCACCATTGGCTCAGCATACAAAGCTCAAGAGGTCTCATGTGAAAACGAGCAAAGGGGATCGCGTCCGATGCTGCAGTCATGAGACCTAAAACCTCCATGCACATAGCTACTGAAGGGAATGATTGAAACTGAAGGTTTTGACAAGCTGAAATCAATTTCAGACGTCTTTTGTCTGTTAGAGACAAAGTCATGGATACTGAATCTATTTGGAATCCTAAAAAGGTTACCCTTGTCTGAGGAATCAAGGAACTTTTTGGTAAATTGATCCTCCAACCATGTCTTTGAAGAAACAACACTAGTTGATTTGTGTGAGATTCTGCAGAATGTAAAGACTGAGCAAGTACCAAGATATCGTCCAAATAAGGAAACACCGCAATACCCTGCTCTCTGATTACAGAGAGTAAGGCACCGAGAACCTTTGAAAAGATCCTTAGAGCTGTTGCTAGGCCAAAAGGAAGAGCAACAAATTGGTAATGCTTGTCTAGAAAGAGAATCTCAGGAACTGATAGTGATCTGGATGAATCGGAATATGAAGATATGCATCCTGTAAGTCTATTGTGGACATATAATGCCCTTGCTGAACAAAAGGCAGAATAGTCCTTATAGTCACCATCTTGAATTTTGGTATTCTTACATAACGATTCAAAATTTTTAGATCCAGAACTGGTCTGAAAGAATTCTCCTTCTTTGGAACAATGAAAAGATTTGAATAAAACCCCAGACCCCGTTTCTGAAAAGGAAGTGGCACAATTACCCCAGATACCTCTAGGTCTGAAACACACTTCAGGAAAGCCTGAGCCTTTACTGGGTTCAATGGAATGCGTGAGAGAGAAAAAATTCTTACAGGCGGTCTTACTTTGAAACCTATTCTGTACCCTTGAGAAATAATGTTCTTTGACAGACAAAGCCTTCTGAATGGAATTAGAAACAAATTCTCTCACATTAACAGGAATATCCTGAACATTAGATGTTGAAGGAACAACAACAGGTAATGGAAATATTGTCTGCTTTTGAAAGTTTATCATGACAACTAGCACAAACTACAGCCGGAGGAACAGTTACCACAAGTTTACAACAAATGCACTTTGGTAGAACCGACATCAGGCAGCAGGTTTCCAGTAGTAGATTCTGATACAGGGTCAGCTTGAGACATCTTGCAATATGTAATAGAAAAAATAACATATAAAGCAAAATTATCAATTTCACTATATGACAGTTTCAGGAATGGAAAAAAAATGCAAACAAAATAAGCCTCTGGAAACCAGAAGCAAAATGAAATAAGGACTTAAATAATGTAAAAAATCAAGTATGACGCACAACTGACTAAATATTTTTTGGCGCCAAGAACGTCTGCAACAAACACAAGCGTCATAGATGACGCAACTACGTGAAAACTCTGGGGGACAACTAAGACGCCGGAAATTACGAGATTGCATCAACAAACCTAATACTGGCGCCAAAAAAGTCTCGCGCCAAGAATGACGCAATAAATTGTAGCATTTTGCGCTCCCGCGAGCCTAACAGCCCGCAATTTAGAAAAGAAAGTCAATTTGAAAAATTTTCAGGTAAGAAAAATTTTTCTTTTTTTTTTATTTATTTATATATATATATATAAGTATCTTATTTAAGATGCTATAAATATAAGGAACAAAGTCTGTTTTGAGAACTCGGGTAGTCATATTATTTTTATAGATTTTAATTTGGTATAATTTGGTATAGATAGTTGTTTTACACTTTAGAGTAGTTATACTTGTAATAGTTAGTCCGGTGTCATTGGAACTTCAGCCACCCGGACATGCGCATTAGCAGGAGTAACTATGCGTGGTTGGAACGCAAACGTTATTACGTGATTGAATATGCTAATTAGCCATGCGGTTGGCTAACTCCTGGACGCATGCGCGTGGTGGGGCGGCTTCTGATACACCGGAAGTGACAGGGATGCTTTACAGGTGTATATAGGTGAGTGGTTTGTGGTTAGTATTAGGAACCTTCTTTTGGGATAGATATGTTCTGATTACCCATTGAAAAAGATACCAATTGGTATCGAAACGTTTGGGAACTTTGTCATTTGATGCTGGATACCTAATAAAGGATTTTTGAATAAGACCGGAGAGTGAAGCGTTTTCCTACCTTGAGGGGTTGAACGGATATTGATATATGTTTTCAACGCAGCACCCCGGCGGATGTCTTATGTCACAGTGAGTGCACCTGTTTGGATATTTGTACATTGTTAATTTGGTTTGCACCCTGCGCATTGTGAATTCTGTTTGACTGAATATAAGTGACTATGGTTACTACTATCAACTATATTACTACTAATGCTTAATATATCCCTGTGAAGTGCCGTTTCTTCACTTGCAGCTATACTGACTTTAAGTTTACTGCTGTGTTTGTTTTTAAATCACATGGTGTTGTGAATACTACCTGGGTTTTTCAATAGACCGGTTAACCTATTAAGGACAGGCTGAATTTATAGCGGATAGAATTACTTGACCAACCAACATGGAAGTGAGTGGATCCGCTGCTACTGACACTCCTAATATTGGTGATGACACTGTCAATAGGGAATCCTTTATATTTACAGAAGCAGATGCAGAGCGCATCCTTGCAAATACAGACTTGCGTGAGTTGAGAGGGGAGACACCTCTAGATGTTTACCACAAATTGTTGAATTTACAGAAAAGAGAGGTAGATCACCATCTACATACTGTGTACTTGTCCAATTACCATCGTAATAAAAATATACCACAGGGTTTTCGTATTAAGAATACACCCACGATAGGTAGGGCAAACCCTGAATTCTGTAGGAAGTGGTGCTCAATCTTAAACAAGTGCTCATATGACCTCATTTTATTGGTGATTGAGGAATCCAATAGATTATTACATTTAATTAGAGTGGAAATCAATGAGGTTAAAGAGATGAGCTACCAGATCCTAACGGAAGATACAGGGGAAGATTGGATTAACAAATTACAGGGACAAGTTAACAAATATAAAAATGATTTGTTAACTTTTAAGAATAACAAATTAATGACTGTAGAGACTGATTACAGGGAGAGAAGAGTGTATAGGTGGCTCTATGGGAAAGAGGACAATAGACCACAATTTAGACGTAGGAGACGCTTTAATAATAGAAACATTGCTGACACTGTTGACAGTAGTGGAGGCGATTCATCTGGGCCAGATAATGATGAGTCCAACCCAAATGTTAATACTGGTCACCCTTTAGGTGGGGTAAGCACCAGATCTTCCAAAAAACCTCCGCTTCCAGCAAAGCAAAACGAGCAAGACCGCACACGAGGAGGGGAGGATTCAAAGAAAAAAACAGGCAAGAAAAAGTAGATATTATCTACAATTTAAGCGATAGAGCTCTTAGTATAGATGAGAAAAGTTTGCTAAATAAGGGCCTGTCCTTTGTCCCCACTCCAGCTGTGGACAAATTCAAAATGAATGTTGAAACCTACAAATTGCAGAGACAGCTTAGGATCAAGGATTTTTTTAAAAATAGTGAACAAAATACAGTCAGCAAGTTCAAAAGTCAGAGCAAGTTTGATCCAATCAACTTAAACCCTTCTATCCGTAGTTTTTCACGCATGATTAATGATACGTGTGAACGAGCAAAAGTGGAAAATTTGTTCCCTAACCTCACTAAAGGGGAAAAGGAGGCTCTAAAGAGTTTAAAGAATGATAACACGATCATTATTCATGCGGCGGATAAAGGAGGCTCTATAGTGGTTCAAAATTATGTTGACTATAGAGAGGAAGCCTATAGACAGCTGACTAATAATCGCATCTATTGTAAACTAAGAGGAAATCCAATAAATACATTTAAGAAGGAATTGGATCTTATATTGAAATATGGGCTAGAATCAGGTATGATTGATGAAAATGAGTTTGAATATATGACTACTGCATTTCCGGTTATTCCGGTATTATATCTATTGCCCAAAGTACACAAGACTCTGATTAAACCTCCTGGCAGACCTATTGTGTCTGCCAGGGATTCTTTGTGTTCTAATGTGGCCATTTTTATAGATCATCACCTACAGCCAGTTGTAAAGGAGTCATATTCCTTTATACTGGATTCTCCCTCACTCATTCGGAGGTTACTTGCTTGGAATGAACTTGGCCCAGATGACCTACTTGTTACAATGGATGTTGACAGCTTGTACACTGTCATCCCTCATGATGGTGGTGTACAGGCAGTCAGATCCATGTTAAGTGAGTCATTGGCGTATGCGGGACCACCCATTGAGTTCCTATTGGAACTATTGAGGTTTTGTCTGGAAAAAAACTTTTTCAAATTTGAGAAGGAGTTCTTCTTACAAATATCAGGAACTGCAATGGGTTCAAATATGGCTCCCGCATACGCCAATCTGTATATGTCTTGGTATGAGACTATGGTCATGCACATTCGCACAATTGATAAAATTAAACTGTACGTCAGATATATTGACGATGTGTTTTTGGTATGGCGAGGGTCAGAGGAATCCCTAGAACAGTGGGTTGACAGCTTAAATCAGCTTGAGTCAACTATTCGATTTAAGGTTGCCCATAACAGGGTGAGCATACCATTCCTAGATCTAAATATATCTGTTTATACAGAAGATGATTGTTACAAATTTTCTACCTCCTTGTATTCAAAACCGACGGATAGAAACTCATTGTTGCTATCCACAAGTTTTCACCCTGAACATCAAAAAAAGAGTGTGGTATCCTCTCAACTCACGCGGGTGGCCCGCAATAACACATTAAGAGAGACTAGAAAAATACAGGAGGATGAAATGATTATGAAATTGGAGCAACGAGGATATGCAAGAAATTTGATAACACAGGTACAAACCAACCTGGCCGGGGATGATCAAGTATCTTTGCTACAACCACATGATCCTACTGATAAGGTGGAAAACAATAGCGATATCATTAACTTTGTTACCACGTTCAACCCCGTGTCCAAGATATTGTCTGAGTCTGTCAAGAAGAACTGGGACATTATTAATACTGACAAATCACTACCATTCCTGCACACATTAGCCTCACGGATGGCTTATAAGAGAGAACCCAATTTGAAGGATTTACTTGTCCATAATGACCCTGTGAAGTGCTATGAAAAAAGTACTTGGCTGGATAACAGGAAAAAAGTTGGCTGCTATAGATGTGGGGATTGCACTACGTGCAATAGTATGTTAACAGGGATGTTCTTTCACCACCCACACACTGGGAGAAAATACAAGATTTTGCACAGATTGTCATGTATGAGTACGTATGTTGTATACATACTAATGTGTCCATGTTCGCTGGTCTATGTGGGGAAGACCTCAACTACATTTCGTGAGAGAATGGCCAATCATCGCCATGCGATTAGACAAGCGATAGACAAGAAAACATCTGATCAACCGGTCGCCAGACATTTTCTTCAAGCTGGGCACACAGCGGCTAGTTTAAGGACTATGCTTATTGATCATGTGCCCCCCTTACGAAGGGGAGGAGATAGGAACACGAAACTACTCCAAGTTGAGACCTCCTGGATTTATCGTTTAGACACAGTGGCTCCCAAGGGTCTGAATGTACAGATGGACTTTGGTGTCTTCCTTTAAGTGAAATGTCCATGATTTATCAGTCTAGGTCATTAACACCTAGGAAGATAGACTGGTCCAGAATATATGGGTTCACAAAGTCTCTGAAAGTATGGTGTTCAGTGTATTGCGGTAGCCATAACTAAGTTTCTTACTGCACTCCAATTGGCATAGAAGCTATATGTTTTATTGATAATTGTAGTATAACATACTTTATCTAGTAAATAGACATTTTGGAGATTATGGATAGGATAATTAAGGAGCAGTGATTAGCTTAGCAAACTGTATATAAAGATGCAAAGTATCTTATTTAAGATGCTATAAATATAAGGAACAAAGTCTGTTTTGAGAACTCGGGTAGTCATATTATTTTTATAGATTTTAATTTGGTATAGATAGTTGTTTTACACTTTAGAGTAGTTATACTTGTAATAGTTAGTCCGGTGTCATTGGAACTTCAGCCACCCGGACATGCACATTAGCAGGAGTAACTATGCGTGGTTGGAACGCAAACGTCATTACGTGATTGAATATGCTAATTAGCCATGCGGTTGGCTAACTCCTGGACGCATGCGCGTGGTGGGGCGGCTTCTGATACACCGGAAGTGACAGGGATGCTTTACAGGTGTATATAGGTGAGTGGTTTGTGGTTAGTATTAGGAACCTTCTTTTGGGATAGATATGTTCTGATTACCCATTGAAAAAGATACCAATTGGTATCGAAACGTTTGGGAACTTTGTCATTTGATGCTGGATACCTAATAAAGGATTTTTGAATAAGACCGGAGAGTGAAGCGTTTTCCTACCTTGAGGGGTTGAACGGATATTGCTATATATATATATATATATATATATATATATATATATATATATATATATATATATATATATATATATATATATATATATATATATATATATATATATATATATATTTATAAATGCATTTCCCAAAAAATGAAACTGACAGTCTGAAGGAAATATACTGATTAACCTGAATCATGGCAAATATAATTACAAACATTATATTTAGAACTTTACATATAATGTGCCAAACCATAGCTGAGAGTGTCTTAAATAAAGGAAAAACATAATTTATGTAAGAACTTACCTGATAAATTCATTTCTTTCATATTAACAAGAGTCCATGAGCTAGTGACGTATGGGATATACATTCCTACCAGGAGGGGCAAAGTTTCCCAAACCTTAAAATGCCTATAAATACACCCCTCACCACACCCACAAATCAGTTTAACGAATAGCCAAGAAGTGGGGTGATAAGAAAAAAAGTGCGAAGCATATAAAATAAGGAATTGGAATAATTGTGCTTTATACAAAAAAATCATAACCACCACAAAAAAGGGTGGGCCTCATGGACTCTTGTTAATATGAAAGAAATGAATTTATCAGGTAAGTTCTTACATAAATTATGTTTTCTTTCATGTAATTAACAAGAGTCCATGAGCTAGTGACGTATGGGATAATGACTACCCAAGATGTGGATCTTTCCACACAAGAGTCACTAGAGAGGGAGGGATAAAATAAAGACAGCCAATTCCTGCTGAAAATAATCCACACCCAAATAAAAGTTTAACAAAAAACATAAGCAGAAGATTCAAACTGAAACCGCTGCCTGAAGAACTTTTCTACCAAAAACTGCTTCAGAAGAAGAAAATACATCAAAATGGTAGAATTTAGTAAAAGTATGCAAAGAGGACCAAGTTGCTGCTTTGCAGATCTGGTCAACCGAAGCTTCATTCCTAAACGCCCAGGAAGTAGAAACTGACCTAGTAGAATGAGCTGTAATTCTTTGAGGCGGAATTTTACCCGACTCAACATAGGCAAGATGAATTAAAGATTTCAACCAAGATGCCAAAGAAATGGCAGAAGCTTTCTGGCCTTTCCTAGAACCGGAAAAGATAACAAATAGACTAGAAGTCTTACGGAAAGATTTCGTAGCTTCAACATAATATTTCAAAGCTCTAACAACATCCAAAGAATGCAATGATTTCTCCTTAGAATTCTTAGGATTAGGACATAATGAAGGAACCACAATTTCTCTACTAACGTTGTTGGAATTCACACTTTAGGTAAAAATTCAAAAGAAGTTCGCAACACCGCCTTATCCTGATGAAAAATCAGAAAAGGAGACTCACACGAAAGAGCAGATAATTCAGAAACTCTTCTAGCAGAAGAGATGGCCAAAAGGAACAAAACTTTCCAAGAAAGTAATTTAATGTCCAATGAATGCATAGGTTCAAACGGAGGAGCTTGAAGAGCTCCCAAAACCAAATTCAAACTCCATGGAGGAGAAATTGACTTAATGACAGGTTTTATACGAACCAAAGCTTGTACAAAACAATGAATATCAGGAAGAATAGCAATCTTTCTGTGAAAAAGAACAGAAAGAGCAGAGATTTGTCCTTTCAAAGAACTTGCGGACAAACCCTTATCCAAACCATCCTGAAGAAATTGTAAAATTCTCGGTATTCTAAAAGAATGCCAAGAAAAATGATGAGAAAGACACCATGAAATATAAGTCTTCCAGACTCTATAATATATCTCTCTAGATACAGATTTACGAGCCTGTAACATAGTATTAATCACGGAGTCAGAGAAACCTCTATGACCAAGAATCAAGCGTTCAATCTCCATACCTTTAAATTTAAGGATTTCAGATCCGGATGGAAAAAAGGACCTTGTGACAGAAGGTCTGGTCTTAACGGAAGAGTCCATGGCTGGCAAGATGCCATCCGGACAAGATCCGCATACCAAAACCTGTGAGGCCATGCCGGAGCTATTAGCAGAACAAACGAGCATTCCCTCAGAATCTTGGAGATTACTCTTGGAAGAAGAACTAGAGGCGGAAAGATATAGGCAGGATGATACTTCCAAGGAAGTGATAATGCATCCACTGCCTCCGCCTGAGGATCCCGGGATCTGGACAGATACCTGGGAAGTTTCTTGTTTAGATGAGAGGCCATCAGATCTATCTCTGGGAGCCCCCACATTTGAACAATCTGAAGAAATACCTCTGGGTGAAGAGACCATTCGCCCGGATGCAACGTTTGGCGACTGAGATAATCCGCTTCCCAATTGTCTACACCTGGGATATGAACCGCAGAGATTAGACAGGAGCTGGATTCCGCCCAAACCAAAATTCGAGATACTTCTTTCATAGCCAGAGGACTGTGAGTCCCTCCTTGATGATTGATGTATGCCACAGTTGTGACATTGTCTGTCTGAAAACAAATGAACGATTCTCTCTTCAGAAGAGGCCAAAACTGAAGAGCTCTGAAAACTGCACGGAGTTCCAAGATATTGATCGGTAATCTCACCTCCTGAGATTCCCAAACTCCTTGTGCCGTCAGAGATCCCCACACAGCTCCCCAACCTGTGAGACTTGCATCTGTTGAAATTATAGTCCAGGTCGGAAGAACAAAAGAAGCCCCCTGAATTAAACGATGGTGATCTGTCCACCACGTTAGAGAGTGCCGAACAATCGGTTTTAAAGATATTAATTGATATATCTTCGTGTAATCCCTGCACCATTGGTTCAGCATACAGAGCTGAAGAGGTCGCATGTGAAAACGAGCAAAGGGGATCGCGTCCGATGCAGCAGTCATAAGACCTAGAATTTCCATGCATAAGGCTACCGAAGGGAATGATTGAGACTGAAGGTTTCGACAGGCTGTAATCAATTTTAGACGTCTCTTGTCTGTTAAAGACAAAGTCATGGACACTGAATCTATCTGGAAACCCAGAAAGGTTACCCTTGTTTGAGGAATCAAAGAACTTTTTGGTAAATTGATCCTCCAACCATGATCTTGAAGAAACAACACAAGTCGATTCGTATGAGACTCTGCTAAATGTAAAGACGGAGCAAGTACCAAGATATCGTCCAAATAAGGAAATACCACAATACCCTGTTCTCTGATTACAGACAGAAGGGCACCGAGAATCTTTGTGAAAATTCTTGGAGCTGTAGCAAGGCCAAACGGTAGAGCCACAAATTGGTAATGCTTGTCTAGAAAAGAGAATCTCAGGAACTGATAATGATCTGGATGAATCGGAATATGCAGATATGCATCCTGTAAATCTATTGTGGACATATAATTCCCTTGCTGAACAAAAGGCAATATAGTCCTTACAGTTACCATCTTGAACGTTGGTATCCTTACATAACGATTCAATAATTTTAGATCCAGAACTGGTCTGAAGGAATTCTCCTTCTTTGGTACAATGAAGAGATTTGAATAAAACCCCATCCCCTGTTCCGGAACTGGAACTGGCATAATTACTCCAGCCAACTCTAGATCTGAAACACAATTCAGAAATGCTTGAGCTTTCACTGGATTTACTGGGACATGGGAAAGAAAAAATCTCTTTGCAGGAGGTCTCATCTTGAAACCAATTCTGTACCCTTCTGAAACAATGTTCTGAATCCAAAGATTGTGAACAGAACTGATCCAAATTTCTTTGAAAAAACGTAACCTGCCCCCTACCAGCTGAACTGGAATGAGGGCCGTACCTTCATGTGAACTTAGAAGCAGGCTTTGCCTTTCTAGCAGGCTTGGATTTATTCCAGACTGGAGATGGTTTCCAAACTGAAACTGCTCCTGAGGACGAAGGATCAGGCTTTTGTTCTTTGTTGAAACGAAAGGAACGAAAACGATTGTTAGCCCTGTTTTTACCTTTAGACTTTTTATCCTGTGGTAAAAAAGTTCCTTTCCCACCAGTAACAGTTGAAATAATAGAATCCAACTGAGAACCAAATAATTTGTTTCCCTGGAAAGAAATGGAAAGTAGAGTTGATTTAGAAGCCATATCAGCATTCCAAGTCTTAAGCCATAAAGCTCTTCTGGCTAAGATAGCCAGAGACATAAATCTAACATCAACTCTAATAATATCAAAAATGGCATCACAGATGAAATTATTAGCATGCTGGAGAAGAATAATAATATCATGAGAATCACGATTTGTTACTTGTTGCGCTAGAGTTTCCAACCAAAAAGTTGAAGCTGCAGCAACATCAGCCAATGATATAGCAGGTCTAAGAAGATTACCTGAACATAGATAAGCTTTTCTTAGAAAAGATTCAATTTTTCTATCTAAAGGATCCTTAAACGAGGTACCATCTGATGTAGGAATGGTAGTACGTTTAGCAAGGGTAGAAATAGCCCCATCAACTTTAGGGATTTTGTCCCAAAATTCTAATCTGTCAGGCGGAACAGGATATAATTGCTTAAAACGTTTAGAAGGAGTAAATGAATTACCCAATCTATCCCATTCCTTAGCAATTACTGCAGAAATAGCATTAGGAACAGGAAAGACTTCTGGAATAACCGCAGGAGCTTTAAAAACCTTATCCAAACGTATAGAATTAGTATCAAGAGGACTAGAATCCTCTATTTCTAAAGCAATTAGTACTTCTTTAAGTAAAGAGCGAATAAATTCCATCTTAAATAAATATGAAGATTTATCAGCATCAATCTCTGAGACAGAATCCTCTGAACCAGAAGAGTCCAAAGAATCAGAATGATGGTGTTCATTTAAAAATTCATCTGTAGAGAGAGAAGATTTAAAAGACTGATTACGTTTACTAGAAGGAGAAATAACAGACAAAGCCTTCTTTATGGATTCAGAAACAAAATCTCTTATGTTATCAGGAACATTCTGCACCTTAGATGTTGAGGGAACTGCAACAGGCAATGGTACATCACTAAAGGAAATATTATCTGCATTAACAAGTTTGTCATGACATTTAATACAAACAACAGCTGGAGGAATAGCTACCAAAAGTTTACAGCAGATACACTTAGCTTTGGTAGATCCAGCAGGCAGAGGTTTTCCTGTAGTATCTTCTGGCTCAGATGCAACGTGAGACATCTTGCAATATGTAAGAGAAAAAACAACATATAAAGCAAAATAGATCAAATTCCTTATAAGACAGTTTCAGGAATGGGAAAAAATGCCAAACATCAAGCTTCTAGCAACCAGAAGCAAATGAAAAATGATTCTGAAATAATGTGGAGACAAAAGCGACGCCCATATTTTTTGGCGCCAAATAAGACGCCCACATTATTTGGCGCCTAAATGCTTTTGGCGCCAAAAATGACGCCACATCCGGAACGCCGACATTTTTGGCGCAAAATAACGTCAAAAAAATGACGCAACTTCCGGCGACACGTATGACGCCGGAAACGGAAATGAATTTTTGCGCCAAAAAAATCCGCGCCAAGAATGACGCAATAAAATGAAGCATTTTCAGCCCCCGCGAGCCTAACAGCCCACAGGGAAAAAGTCAAATTTTTGAGGTAAGAAAAATATGATAATTAAAGCATAATCCCAAATATGAAACTGACTGTCTGGAAATAAGGAAAGTTGAACATTCTGAGTCAAGGCAAATAAATGTTTGAATACATATATTTAGAACTTTATAAATAAAGTGCCCAACCATAGCTTAGAGTGTCACAGAAAATAAGACTTACTTACCCCAGGACACTCATCTACATGTTTGTAGAAAGCCAAACCAGTACTGAAACGAGAATCAGTAGAGGAAATGGTAAATATAAGAGTATATCGTCGATCTGAAAAGGGAGGTAAGAGATGAATCTCTACGACCGATAACAGAGAACCTTATGAAATAGACCCCGTAGAAGGAGATCACTGCATTCAATAGGCAATACTCTCCTCACATCCCTCTGACATTCACTGCACGCTGAGAGGAAAACCGGGCTCCAACTTGCTGCGGAGCGCATATCAACGTAGAATCTAGCACAAACTTACTTCACCACCTCCCTTGGAGGCAAAGTTTGTAAAACTGATTTGTGGGTGTGGTGAGGGGTGTATTTATAGGCATTTTAAGGTTTGGGAAACTTTGCCCCTCCTGGTAGGAATGTATATCCCATACGTCACTAGCTCATGGACTCTTGTTAATTACATGAAAGAAACATACTTACCAAAAGACACTCATCTACATAAAGTAGATAGCCAAACCAGTACTGAAACGAGAATCAGTAGAGGTAATGGTATATAACAGTATATCGTCGATCTGAAAAGGGAGGTAGGAGATGAATCTCTACGACCGATAACAGAGAACCTATGAAATAGATCCCCATTAGGATGACCATTGTATTCAATAGGTAATAATAGGTAATACTCCCTTCACATCCCTCTGTCATTCACTGCACTCTGAGAGGAACCCGGCTTCAGCACGCTGAGAAGCGCATGTCAACGTAGAAATCTAGCACAAACTTACTTCACCACCTCCATAGGAGGCAAAGTTTGTAAAACTGAATTGTGGGTGTGGTGGGGGGTGTATTTATAGGCATTTTGAGGTTTGGGCAACTTTGCCCCTCCTGGTAGGAATGTATATCCCATAAGTCACTAGCTCATGGACTCTTGCCAATTACATGAAAGAAATAAGTTCATATACCTAAATAGGGTAACCGGAATAGAAACATATACAGGTTAACATATGACACAGACCCGTGCAGGAATAATCTCAATATGAGGTGGATTAAGGTATAGGGTCCATACACGATAATACATATGAGATAGGTAGGACAATGCAAGAAGTTGCAGACCTCAGAGCAAAATATCTCTGTATAGGATAATTAAATTAAACAAGGAGATAAATAGCCCATATGTACTTAGTCTCCTCAACATGACCTTAGTATGGACACAAAGTCACAGTAAGAAAAGTGGAACTGTGAACTAATGTGAGTAACAGATTGCAAACATGCGTAAAATATAACTCCGACGGCCATCTTAACCCTGCCGTAACCGGGGAAGCCCAATAAAGGTAAGCTCTATGAAAAACAAGAAACACACATCGCCCACCGATTCAAGGTAGTATATAAACAAATTTAATAAAGGCACAGCCCTGCAAAGATTGCACTTACAGGATAAAAATTACAACAAACATGTCATAAGGCTTTCTGACGTAATCTGTAGCTGACCGGCCTGGACACCGCTCTGTTCCGTGGAAGACCAGCTGTTAATGCTCTTATCAGGGAACCGGATACAGTCTCTAAGGATCCAGAAGCAGTATCTTTAGTTCCAACGCTGTCTTTACCGTAAATATCTTAGAGGCAGTGGTAAGCACACGTTAGGGTAGTCCGTGATGTGGCTTAGATATAAGCTTAGATAGTCAGTAGTCTTTGTAAGCCCAAAGTAAACACAAAGCTAGGTTAAAAATTCCCTACGCATTTCGTCTGCATATCGTGCAGACTTCTTCAGGGGTAATTTCTTTGGCGGTAATACCCTCTTCCCTGCGACATTCATAAGCTAAATTTTACCACAACTCTTACTAAGAGGCTTACATGGCTACTATAAGAACACCAGTCCTGTCTTGCAGGGAAACTACTAATTAAAGGACTACAATTCAAATTTTCTTCAGAGCACTTTGCCAACCTTCTAGTTTACTAGTCAAAGAATGACTGGGGGAGTAAGGGAAGTGGGAGGGATACTTATAGCTTTGGCTGGGGTTTCTTTGCCTCCTCCTGGTGGCCAGGTGTTGTATTTCCCAACAGTAATGAATTAATTTGTGGACTCTCACTGCCATTAAAAATAAAAACTATGAATTAAATAGAGGACAAAGCTATGGATGAAGCAGAGGGTGAGGCTATGGATGAAGCAGAGGGAGAGGCTATGGATAAAGCAGAGGGCAAAGTTATGGATGAGGAAGAGGGTGAGGTTATGGATCAGGCAGAGGGTGAGGCAAAGGATGAAGCAGAGGGCGAGGCAAAGGATGAAGCAGAGGGCGAGGCAAAGGATGAAGCAGAGGTCGGAAGAAAAGGATAAAGCAGAGGTCGAGGCAAAGGATGAAGCAGAGATCGAGGGAAAGGATGATGCAGAGGGCGAGTCTAAGGATGAAGCAGAGGGCGAGGCTAAGGATGAAGCAGAGGGCAAGGCTAAGGATGAAGCAGAGGGCGAGGCTATGGATGAAGCAGAGGGCGAGGCAAAGGATGAAGCAGAGGGCGAGGCAAAGGATGAAGCAGAGGGCAAGGCAAAGGATGAAGCAGAAGTCAAAGCAAAGGATAAAGCAGAGGTCGGAGCAAAGGATAAAGCAGAGGTCAAGGCAAAGGATAAAGCAGAGGTCAAGGCAAAGGATGAAGCAGAGATCGAGGCAAAGGATGATACAGAGGGCGAGTCTAAGGATGATGCAGAGGGCGAGGCTAAGGATGAAGCAGAGGGCGAGGCTAAAGATGAAGCAGAGGGCGAGGCTAAGGATGAAGCAGAGGGCGAGGCTAAGGATGAAGCAGAGGGCAAGGCTATGGATGAAGCAGAGGGCGAGGCTATGGATGAAGCAGAGGGCGAGGCTATGGATGAAGCAGAGGGCAAAGCAAAGGATGAAGCAGAAGTCGAGGCAAAGGATGAAGCAGAAGTCGAGGCAAAGGATGAAGCAGAAGTCGAGGCAAAGGACGAAGCAAAGGTCGAGGCAAAGGACGAAGCAGAGGTCGAGGCAAAGGACGAAGCAGAGTTCGAGGCAAAGGATGAAGCACAGATCGAGGCAAAGGATGATGCAGAGGGCGAGTCTAAGGATGAAGCAGAGGGTGAGGCTAAGGATGAAGCAGAGGGCGAGGCTAAGGATAAAGCAGAGGGCGAGGCTAAGGATAAAGCAGAGGGCGAGGCTAAGGATGAAGCAGAGGGCGAGGCTAGGAATGAAGCAGAGGGTGAGGCTAAGGATGAAGCAGAGGGAGAGGCTATGGATAAAGCAGAGGGAGAGGCTATGGATAAAGCAGAGGGTGAGGATATGCATGAGGAAGAGGTTGAGGTTATGGATCAGGCAGAGGGTGAGGCAAAGGATGAAGAAGAAGTCGAGGCAAAGGATGAAGAAGAAGTCGAGGCAAAGGACGAAGCAAAGGATGAAGCAGAGGTCGAGGCAAAGGACGAAGCGGAGGTTGAGGCAAAGGATGAAGCAGTGATCGAGGCAAAGGATGATGAAGAGGGCGAGGCTAAGGATGAAGCAGAGGGCGAGGCTAAGGATGAAGCAGAGGGCAAGGCTATGGATGAAGCAGAGGGCGAGGCTATGGATGAAGCAGAGGGAGAGGCTATGGATAAAGCAGAGGGAGAGGTTATGGATGAGGAAGAGGGTGAGGTTATGGATCAGGCAGAGGGTAAGGTTATGGATCAGGCAGAGGGCGAGGCTATGAGTGAAGCAGATGGTGAGGGTATGAATGAAGCAGAGAGAGCAAGGCTATGGATGAAGAAGAGGGCGAGGATATGGGTTTAGCAGAGGGCGAGGGTGCAGGACCTGTATTTTGAACACTAAACAGCAATAACATTTTTTTTATAAAATGTATTTTTCTTACCTCTTTGTCACTGGGCTTCACATGGCTAATCCCAGGGATCTGGAATTTAGGAATAACAAGGAAATGAATTGGAGCCTGAGGGTTCACATCCCGGAAAGCCAAACACTGCAAAAATGAAGTCAATAATGAGCATCAGTAACACAGCCAGGCACATGAGAGCTAGTAATGCAGCTAGAAATATGGAGTTGTGAGAACAGTCAATAATGCAACCGTATTGTCCTAGAGACCAGGAAGAGTCAGTAAGACAGCAAGGCTCTGTACTCTAAGAGATCCAGTAATGCAGCCAGAGAAGTGAGAGCCAGTAACGCAGCCAGAGATGGAAGAGAGCCAATAATGCAGCCAGACACACAAGTGACCCAGTAACTTAGCCAGACACACGAGAGAGCCAGTAACCCATCCAGAGACACAAGGGACCCAGAAACGTAGCCATAGACGTGAGAGAGTCAGTAAAACAGCCAGAGACGCCAGAGAGCCAGTAAAGCAGCCAGAGATGCAAGAGAGCCAGTAACACAGCCAGAGACGCCAGAGAGTCAGTAACGCAGCCAGAGATGTGAGAGAGCCAGTAACGCAGTCAGAGACATGAGAAAGCCAGTAACGCAGTCAGAGACATGAGAAAGCCAGTAACGCAGTCAGAGACATGAGAAAGCCAGTAACGCAGTCAGAGACATGAGAGAGCCAGTAACGCAGCCAGAGACATGAGAGAGCCAGTAACGCAGCCAGAGACATGAGAGAGCCAGTAACGCAGCCAGAGACATGAGAGAGCCAGTAACGCAGCCAGAGACATGAGAGAGCCAGTAACGCAGCCAGAGACATGAGAGAGCCAGTAACGCAGCCAGAGACATGAGAGAGCCAGTAACGCAGCCAGAGACATGAGAGAGCCAGTAACGCAGCCAGAGACATGACAGAGCTAGAAACGCAGCCAGAGAGCCAGTAACACAGCCAGAGACATGAGAGAGCCAGTAATGCAGCCACAGACGTGAGAGAGCCAGTAACGCAGCCAGAGACGTGAGAGAGCCAGTAACGCAGCCAGAGACGTGAGAGAGCCAGTAACGCAGCCAGAGACACCAGAGAGCCGGTAACGCAGCCAGAGACACCAGAGAGCCGGTAACGCAGCCAGAGACACCAGAGAGCCGGTAACGCAGCAAGAGACGTGAGGGAGCCAGTAACGCAGTCAGACGCGCTAGAGAGCCAGTAACGCAGCCAGAGACACAAGGGAGTCAGTAACGCAGCCAGGAGACGTGAGAGAGCCAGTAACACAGCCAGAGACGTGAGAGAGCCAGTAACGCAGTCATAGACGCCAGAGAGCCAGTAATGCAGCCAGAGACACAAGGGAGCCAGTAACACAGCCAGAGACGCCAGAGAACCAGCAACTCAGCCAGAGACACAAAGGAGTCAGTAACACAGCCAGAGACACAAGGGAGCCAGTAACGTAGCCAGAGACACAAGGGATCCAGTAACGCAGCCAGAGACACAAGGGAATCAGTAATGCAGCCAGAGACACAAGGGAATCAGTAACACAGCCAGAGACACAAGGGAGCCAGTAACGTAGCCAGAGACACAAGGGAGCCAGTAACACAGCCAGAGACACAAGGGAGCCAGTAACTCGGCCAGAGACACCAGAGAGCCAGCAACTCAGCCAGAGACACAAGGGAGCCAGTAACACAGCCAGAGACACCAGAGAGCCAGCAACTCAGCCAGAGACACAAGGGAGCCAGTAACATAGCCAGAGACACAAGGGAGCCAGTAACTCAGCCAGAGACACAAGGGAGCCAGCAACTCAGCCAGAGATGCCAGAAAGCCAGTAACACAGCCACAAACACCAGAGAGTCAGTAACACAGCCAGAGACGCCAGAGAGCCTGTAACACAGCCAGAGACGCCAGAGAGCCTGAGAGCCTGTAACACAGCCAGAGACGCCAGAGAGCCCGAGAGCCAGTAACGCAGCCAGAGACGCCAGAGAGCCAGTAACACAGCCAGAGACGCCAGAGAGCCAGTAATGAAGCCAGAGACGCAAGGGAGCCAGTAATGAAGCCAGAGACGCAAGGGAGCCAGTAATGAAGCCAGAGACGCAAGGGAGCCAGTAACACAGCCAGAGATGCCAGAGAGCCAGTAATGCAGCCAGAGATGCCAGAGAGCCAGTAACGCAGCCAGAGACAAAAGGGAGTCAGTAACACAGACAAAGACACAAGGGAGTCAGTAACACAGCCAGAGACACAAGGGAGTCAGTAACGCAGCCAGAGACACAAGGGAGTCAGTAACGCAGCCAGAGACGCCAGAGAGACAGTAACGCAGCCAGAGATGCTAGAGAGCCAGTAACGCAGCCAGAGACACAAGGGAGTCAGTAACACAGCCAGAGACACAAGGGAGTCAGTAACGCATCCAGAGACGCCAGAGACACAAGGGAGTCAGTAACACAGCCAGACATGCCAGAGAGCCAGTAACGCAGACATAGACACAAGGGAGTCAGTAACACAGCCAGAGACACAAGGGAGTCAATAACACAGCCAGAGACAGAAGGGAGTCAGTAACGCAGCCAGAGACATGAGAGAGCCAGTAACGCAGCAAGAGACATGACAGAGCTAGAAACGCAGCCAGAGAGCCAGTAATGCCAGAGACATGAGAGAGCCAGTAATGCAGCCACAGACGTGAGAGAGCCAGTAACGCAGCCAGAGACGTGAGAGAGCCAGTAACGCAGCCAGAGACGTGAGAGAGCCAGTAACGCAGCCAGAGACACCAGAGAGCCGGTAACGCAGCCAGAGACACCAGAGAGCCGGTAACGCAGCCAGAGACACCAGAGAGCCGGTAACGCAGCAAGAGACGTGAGGGAGCCAGTAACGCAGTCAGACGCGCTAGAGAGCCAGTAACGCAGCCAGAGACACAAGGGAGTCAGTAACGCAGCCAGGAGACGTGAGAGAGCCAGTAACACAGCCAGAGACGTGAGAGAGCCAGTAACGCAGTCATAGACGCCAGAGAGCCAGTAATGCAGCCAGAGACACAAGGGAGCCAGTAACACAGCCAGAGACGCCAGAGAACCAGCAACTCAGCCAGAGACACAAAGGAGTCAGTAACATAGCCAGAGACACAAGGGAGCCAGTAACACAGCCAGAGACGCCAGAGAACCAGCAACTCAGCCAGAGACACAAAGGAGTCAGTAACACAGCCAGAGACACAAGGGAGCCAGTAACGTAGCCAGAGACACAAGGGAGCCAGTAACGCAGCCAGAGACACAAGGGAATCAGTAATGCAGCCAGAGACACAAGGGAATCAGTAACACAGCCAGAGACACAAGGGAGCCAGTAACGTAGCCAGAGACACAAGGGAGCCAGTAACGCAGCCAGAGACACAAGGGAGCCAGTAACTCGGCCAGAGACACCAGAGAGCCAGCAACTCAGCCAGAGACACAAGGGAGCCAGTAACACAGCCAGAGACACCAGAGAGCCAGCAACTCAGCCAGAGACACAAGGGAGCCAGTAACATAGCCAGAGACACAAGGGAGCCAGTAACTCAGCCAGAGACACAAGGGAGCCAGCAACTCAGCCAGAGATGCCAGAAAGCCAGTAACACAGCCAGAAACACCAGAGAGTCAGTAACACAGCCAGAGACGCCAGAGAGCCTGTAACACAGCCAGAGACGCCAGAGAGCCTGTAACACAGCCAGAGACGCCAGAGAGCCCGAGAGCCAGTAACGCAGCCAGAGACGCCAGAGAGCCAGTAACACAGCCAGAGACGCCAGAGAGCCAGTAATGAAGCCAGAGACGCAAGGGAGCCAGTAATGAAGCCAGAGACGCAAGGGAGCCAGTAATGAAGCCAGAGACGCAAGGGAGCCAGTAATGAAGCCAGAGACGCAAGGGAGCCAGTAACACAGCCAGAGATGCCAGAGAGCCAGTAATGCAGCCAGAGATGCCAGAGAGCCAGTAACGCAGCCAGAGACAAAAGGGAGTCAGTAACACAGACAAAGACACAAGGGAGTCAGTAACACAGCCAGAGACACAAGGGAGTCAGTAACGCAGCCAGAGACACAAGGGAGTCAGTAACGCAGCCAGAGACGCCAGAGAGACAGTAACGCAGCCAGAGATGCTAGAGAGCCAGTAACGCAGCCAGAGACACAAGGGAGTCAGTAACACAGCCAGAGACACAAGGGAGTCAGTAACGCATCCAGAGATGCCAGAGACACAAGGGAGTCAGTAACACAGCCAGACACGCCAGAGAGCCAGTAACGCAGACATAGACACAAGGGAGTCAGTAACACAGCCAGAGACACAAGGGAGTCAATAACACAGCCAGAGACAGAAGGGAGTCAGTAACGCAGCCAGAGACGCCAGAGAGACAGTAACGCAGCCAGAGACGCTAGAGAGCCAGTAACGCAGCCAGAGACACAAGGGAGTCAGTAATGCAGCCAGAGACACAAGGCTATTTATCAAAGCGTCAACTATGGTGCATTCGCGGGCGTCAATACGCTCGCCAAACATCGCTGCCACGGATCTGAATACGCTCTCCATATTTAGCAAAAACCTGTCAAAAACACGTGCGTCAAGTACGGTGCGAAGAGGATCAGACTGGTGCTAACTAACAGCCATCGATGTCGCGGCTATTCATGCTTTTCCCAACTTTATTTATATAATTTCAGTACTGTCCACGAACATAGCACATTTCTCGTCAGCACATTATTGTTTATAGATAGTGTAAAATTTTAAATTTTTTTTAAATCAAGACTTTTAAATATAGCAAGTAGCGACATATTATTTGCAAAATGGAGAGGGAATTAGAGTTATTTCTAAAATTGCATATACATATTTTAGTATGTATATACACACATATATGTTGCAAATATAACATGTAATCAGAGTATCATATGTATTTATTTGAAATCTATCGCTATTTGAAAGGGATAGTTAATAAAATATTTAAGTTACAGTAGTGGGAGCTAGCTGCTAATTGAGCCTGTTCTGTAGTTCTTTTGTGGTCTCTGTATATCTATTATTGCGACAAGTTACATGCAAAATTGTGCACAAAATATGTAGTCCCTGATTTTTAAAGCGACAACGTTGGAGCATAATCCACCCAAAGCACTATTTTTATCCCTATATCTACTAATGCACCAAATGTAGATCAGTAATATATTTGGATTATTTGAAGGGTATACATATTTAATAGTTTGTAATTGACTTATTAGGTTATATGCTTCATTGTCTTGCAGCATCAAACATATATATTCCTTGATATATCTATAGCTGTATATATGTATGTACATATTTATCTATCTAAATGTAAATATAATGATAGATGTATTTATGTATATATCTATCTAAATTTTCCTTATTTTTTTTAAATATATTTGTTATTAATTAAAGGGACACCAATATCATAGACGATAATCTCAAGCAACAATACAAATGTTTAACTTTTATTAAAGGGACACTAAGCACATTTATGTACTTTCAGAATTCAGATTGAACATTCAATTGAAATCAATTTTCTAAATTACTCCTATTAACAATTTTAATTAGTTCTTTTGTTATCTTTATTTGAAAAAGAAGGCATCTAGGCTGAGGAGCAAGATAAATTCATTTGAACCACCACGGGAAGCACTATTTTATTGATGCTGTTCAATCAGCAAGGTCAACTCATGTTTTTATTAAAAATGGTCCTGATTATTAAATTTAAATGCTTTATTTAAAATACAGATACAAATAGAATGATGACAATTTGAGAATGGGACTATCTTCCAAAGTTTATTAAAATTGTACGCTCTATCTGAAGCATGAACAATAAAATTGATGTTCATTTTCACTTTAATCCTCAGAGAACCTTTTCTAATAGAAATAGCAATGCACATGTGCAAGCCAATCATATGATGTATCTATGTGCAGTCAGCAATCAGCAGCTATATAGTTTATCTGCATATTCACTTTTTCCAATTGTATTTAAAAGAAGTTGAGAAACGAAATGTAAAATAAATATGCCAATATGAAATAAATACATTTATCAGGTAAGTTCTTACATAAAACATAATTTATGCTTACCTGATAAATTCCTTTCTTCTGTTGTGTGATCAGTCCACGGGTCATCATTACTTCTGGGATATTATCTGCTCCCCTACAGGAAGTGCAAGAGGATTCACCCAGCAGAGTTGCTATATAGCTCCTCCCCTCTACGTCACCTCCAGTCATTCGACCAAAGACCAACGAGAAAGGAGAAGCCAAGGGTGTAGTGGTGACTGAATTATAATTTAAAAAATATGTACCTGCCTTAAAAAACAGGGCGGGCCGTGGACTGATCACACAACAGAAGAAAGGAATTTATCAGGTAAGCATAAATTATGTTTTCTTCTGTTATGTGTGATCAGTCCACGGGTCATCATTACTTCTGGGATACCAATACCAAAGCAAAAGTACACGGATGACGGGAGGGATAGGCAGGCTCATTATACAGAAGGAACCACTGCCTGAAGAACCTTTCTCCCAAAAATAGCCTCCGAAGAAGCAAAAGTGTCAAATTTGTAAAATTTGGAAAAAGTATGAAGCGAAGACCAAGTTGCAGCCTTGCAAATCTGTTCAACAGAGGCCTCATTCTTAAAGGCCCAAGTGGAAGCCACAGCTCTAGTGGAATGAGCTGTAATTCTTTCAGGAGGCTGCTGTCCAGCAGTCTCATAGGCTAAACGTATTATGCTACGAAGCCAAAAAGAGAGAGAGGTAGCAGAAGCTTTTTGACCTCTCCTCTGTCCAGAATAAACGACAAACAGGGAAGAAGTTTGGCGAAAATCTTTAGTTGCCTGCAAGTAGAACTTGAGGGCACGAACTACATCCAGATTGTGTAGAAGACGTTCCTTCTTTGAAGAAGGATTTGGACACAAGGAGGGAACAACAATCTCTTGATTGATATTCCTGTTAGTGACTACCTTAGGTAAGAACCCAGGCTTAGTACGCAGAACTACCTTGTCTGAGTGAAAGATCAGATAAGGAGAATCACAATGTAGGGCTGATAACTCAGAGACTCTTCGAGCCGAGGAAATAGCCATTAAAAATAGAACTTTCCAAGATAACAATTTTATATCAATGGAATGAAGGGGTTCAAACGGAACACCCTGTAAAACGTTAAGAACTAAGTTTAAACTCCATGGCGGAGCAACAGTTTTAAACACAGGCTTGATCCTAGTTAAAGCCTGACAAAAGGCCTGGATGTCTGAATTTTCTGACAGACGCCTGTGTAACAAGATGGACAGAGCTGAGATCTGTCCCTTTAATGAGCTAGCCGATAAACCCTTTTCTAAACCTTCTTGTAGAAAAGACAATATCCTAGGAATCCTAACCTTACTCCAGGAGTAATCTTTGGATTCACACCAGTATAGGTATTTACGCCATATTTTATGGTAAATCTTTCTGGTAACAGGCTTCCTAGCCTGTATCAGGGTATCAATAACCGACTCAGAAAAACCACGTTTTGATAAAATCAAGCGTTCAATTTCCAAGCAGTCAGCTTCAGAGAAGTTAGACTTTGATGTTTGAATGGACCCTGAATCAGAAGGTCCTGTCTTAGAGGTAGAGACCAAGGCGGACAGGATGACATGTCCACTAGATCTGCATACCAAGTCCTGCGCGGCCATGCAGGCGCTATTAGAATCACTGATGCTCTCTCCTGTTTGATTTTGGCAATCAATCGAGGAAGCAGTGGGAAGGGTGGAAACACATAAGCCATCCTGAAGTTCCAAGGTGCTGTCAAAGCATCTATCAGAACCGCTCCCGGATCCCTGGATCTGGATCCGTAGCGAGGAAGTTTGGCGTTCTGGCGAGACGCCATGAGATCTATCTCTGGTTTGCCCCAACGTTGAAGTATTTGGGCAAAGACCTCCGGATGAAGTTCCCACTCCCCCGGATGAAGAGTCTGGCGACTCAAGAAATCCGCCTCCCAGTTCTCCACTCCCGGGATGTGGATTGCTGACAGGTGGCAAGAGTGAGACTCTGCCCAGCGAATTATCTTTGATACTTCTATCATTGCTAGGGAGCTTCTTGTCCCTCCTTGATGGTTGATGTAAGCTACAGTCGTGATGTTGTCCGACTGAAACCTGATGAACCCCCGAGTCTTTAACTGGGGCCAAGCTAGAAGGGCATTGAGAACTGCTCTCAATTCCAGAATGTTTATTGGCAGGAGACTTTCCTCCTGACTCCATTGTCCCTGAGCCTTCAGAGAATTCCAGACAGCGCCCCAACCTAGAAGGCTGGCGTCTGTTGTTACAATTGTCCAGTCCGGCCTGCTGAACGGCATCCCCCTGGACAGATGTGGCCGAGAAAGCCACCATAGAAGAGAGTTTCTGGTCTCTTGATCCAGATTCAGAGTGGGGGACAAATCTGAGTAATCCCCATTCCACTGACTCAGCATGCACAATTGCAGCGGTCTGAGATGTAGGCGTGCAAAGGGAACTATGTCCATTGCTGCTACCATTAAGCCGATCACCTCCATGCATTGAGCTACTGACGGGAGTTGAATGGAATGAAGGACACGGCATGCATTTAGAAGCTTTGTTAATCTGTCTTCTGTCAGATAAATCTTCATTTCTACAGAATCTATAAGAGTCCCCAAGAATGGAACTCTTGTGAGAGGAAAGAGAGAACTCTTCTTTTCGTTCACTTTCCATCCATGCGACCTTAGAAATGCCAGAACTAACTCTGTATGAGACTTGGCAGTTTGAAAGCTTGAAGCTTGTATCAGAATGTCGTCTAGGTACGGAGCTACCGAAATTCCTCGCGGTCTTAGTACCGCCAGGAGGGCACCCAGAACCTTTGTAAAGATTCTTGGAGCCGTAGCCAATCCGAATGGAAGGGCTACAAACTGGTAATGCCTGTTTAAGAAGGCAAACCTTAGATACCGGTAATGATCTTTGTGAATCGGTATGTGAAGGTAAGCATCCTTTAAATCCACTGTGGTCATGTACTGACCCTCTTGGATCATGGGTAAGATTGTCCGAATAGTTTCCATTTTGAACGATGGAACTCTTAGGAATTTGTTTAGGATCTTTAAATCCAAGATTGGCCTGAAAGTTCCCTCTTTTTTGGGAACCACAAACAGGTTTGAGTAAAACCCTTGTCCTTGTTCCGACCGCGGAACCGGATGGATCACTCCCATTAATAATAGATCTTGTACACAGCGTAGAAACGCGTCCTTCTTTATTTGGTTTGTTGACAACCTTGACAGATGAAATCTCCCTCTTGGGGGAGAGAATTTGAAGTCTAGAAGGTATCCCTGAGATATGATCTCTAGCGCCCAGGGATCCTGGACATCTCTTGCCCAAGCCTGGGCGAAGAGAGAGAGTCTGCCCCCCACTAGATCCGGTCCCGGATCGGGGGCCCTCGGTTCATGCTGTCTTTGGGGCAGCAGCAGGTTTACTGGCCTGCTTGCCCTTGTTCCAGGACTGGTTAGGCTTCCAGCCTTGTCTGTAACGAGCAACAGCTCCTCCCTGTTTTGGCGCAGTGGAAGTTGGCGCTGCTCCTGCTTTGAAATTCCGAAAGGGACGAAAATTAGACTGTCTAGCCTTAGCTTTGGCTTTGTCTTGAGGTAGAGCGTGGCCCTTACCTCCTGTAATGTCAGCAATAATTTCTTTCAAACCGGGCCCAAATAAAGTTTGCCCCTTGAAAGGTATATTAAGTAATTTGGACTTAGAAGTTACATCAGCCGACCAGGATTTTAGCCACAGCGCCCTGCGTGCCTGAATGGCGAATCCTGAATTCTTAGCCGTAAGTTTGGTTAAATGTACTACGGCCTCCGAAATGAATGAATTAGCTAGTTTAAGGACTCTAAGCCTGTCCGTAATGTCGTCCAGCGTAGCTGAACTAAGGTTCTCTTCCAGAGACTCAATCCAAAATGCTGCCGCAGCCGTGATCGGCGCGATGCATGCAAGGGGTTGTAATATAAAACCTTGTTGAACAAACATTTTCTTAAGGTAACCCTCTAATTTTTTATCCATAGGATCTGAAAAAGCACAGCTATCCTCCACCGGGATAGTGGTACGCTTAGCTAAAGTAGAAACTGCTCCCTCCACCTTAGGGACCGTTTGCCATAAGTCCCGTGTGGTGGCGTCTATTGGAAACATCTTTCTAAATATTGGAGGGGGTGAGAACGGCACACCGGGTCTATCCCACTCCTTAGTAACAATTTCAGTTAATCTCTTAGGTATAGGAAAAACGTCAGTACTCGCCGGTACCGCAAAGTATTTATCCAACCTACACATTTTCTCTGGTATTGCAACAGCGTTACAATCGTTGAGAGCTGCTAAGACCTCCCCTAGTAATACACGGAGGTTTTCCAATTTAAATTTAAAATTTGAAATATCTGAATCCAATCTGTTTGGATCAGAACCGTCACCTACAGAATGAAGCTCTCCGTCCTCATGCTCTGCAAGCTGTGACGCAGTATCAGACATGGCCCTAGAATTATCAGCGCACTCTGTTCTCACCCCAGAGTGATCACGCTTGCCTCTTAGTTCTGGTAATTTAGCCAAAACTTCAGTCATAACAGTAGCCATATCTTGTAATGTTATCTGTAATGGCTGCCCAGAAGTACTAGGCGCCATAATATCACGCACCTCCCGGGCGGGAGATGCAGGTACTGACACGTGAGGCGAGTTAGTCGGCATAACTCTCCCCTCGCTGTTTGGTGAAATTTGTTCAATTTGTACAGATTGGCTTTTATTTAAGGTAGCATCAATACAGTTAGTACATAAATTTCTATTGGGCTCCACCTTGGCATTGGAACAAATGACACAGGTATCTTCCTCTGAATCAGACATGTTTAACACACTAGCAATAAACATGCAACTCGGTTACAATTTTATTTAATAAAAACGTACTGTGCCTCAAGAAGCACTAAACTATTAAATGACAGTTGAAATAATGAACTGAAAAACAGTTATAGCATCACTCTTAACAAACAACACAACTTTTTAGCAAAGGTTTGTTCCCATTAGTAAAATAACACTAATTAAATTTTAAACATAAAAATTACAGAGCAACGTTTTAAATCACAGTCACTATATAAGTCTCACAGCTCTGCTGAGAGAATCTACCTCCCTTCAAAGAAGTTTGAAGACCCCTGAGTTCTGTTAGAGATGAACCGGATCATGCAGAAAAACTGACTGGAAATTTTTGATGCGTAGCAAAGAGCGCCAAAAACGGCCCCTCCCTCTCACACACAGCAGTGAGAGAGAAACGAAACTGTCATAATTAACACAAGGCCAAGTGGAAAAATAATGCCCAAATACTTATTCACTCAGTACCTCATTAATGCAAACGATTCTACATTCCAGCAAAAACGTTTAACATGAAAAATACCTAATAAAAGGTTTAATGTACTTTTACAGAGTAATTCCGGTGAAATACCATCCCCAGAATACTAAAGTGTAGAGTATACATACATGTTCATTATAACGGTATGGCAGGATTTTTTCATCAATTCCATTCAGAAAATAAAAACTGCTACATACCTCAATGCAGATTCAACTGCCCGCTGTCCCCTGATCTGAAGTTTTTACCTCCCTCAGATGGCCGAGAAACAGCAATATGATCTTAACTACTCCGGTTAAAATCATAAGAAAAACTCTGGTAGATTCTTCTTCAAACTCTGCCAGAGAGGTAATAACACGCTCCGGTGCTATTGTAAAATAACAAACTCTTGATTGAAGTTCTAAAAACTAAGTATAATCACCATAGTCCTCTCACACCTCCTATCTAGTCTTTGGGTGCAAGAGAATGACTGGAGGTGACGTAGAGGGGAGGAGCTATATAGCAACTCTGCTGGGTGAATCCTCTTGCACTTCCTGTAGGGGAGCAGATAATATCCCAGAAGTAATGATGACCCGTGGACTGATCACACATAACAGAAGAAATTATGTTTTCTTTCATGTAAATGGCAAGAGTCCATGAGCTAGTGACGTATGGGATATCAAATACCCAAGATGTGGAACTCAACACAAGTCACTAGAGAGGGAGGGATAAAAATAAACCTGAGCCAGAGGGCGAAGTCCGGCATGCACAAGAATGGTCGCATAATCCTGTTGCTCTGGTCCTGATCAAGATTTATCTAATTTTATATATTGCTTATCGCAGAGTTGAACCCTAAAAAAACCTTGGAATACACCCTGGATCTTTAGTCAGCAGCTGGTGTAGGCTATATCTACTGTTTGGTGTTCTTTCCCCAAGCTAGGACCGGAGCTGTATCCTGACTCTAAACAAGTGGCGGCCATCTTTTCAACCTCGTGGCTACGAGATCTTGCAAATCTAACCGGGCTCCCTATTCCAGTTGAGGATTGGTACCATCACCTAGACCCCCCGGCGGGTACCCTATATGGGCCTGTCGTTAAGGAGCAGTGCTACCTCACACGACACTGCAGCTTAATCTATCATTGAAGTGTATCAGCGCAATATCTATTGTGAACAGGCAGAGCTTTCTTTATTTGCGTAGTGGATACTCATGAGCCTTTTCTATGGAGACCCCTCTAAATTTCTGGGAGGACCTGTGGAACTTGTTTACTGTCCAGTATGCCGCCCTAGAAGCTCAGCTTGGCATAGCACCCAGGAACAGACATAGTGGCTCTCTGAGTGAGCTCTCCCAACCGGCACCTCTAATTGCGAGGAGTGGAGGTGATGGCGCTTTGGGGCCCCAGCGTCAGCACTCTGCCCTAAGCATACCAGCAGGAGCTGGAAATAAAGAAAAGAAGCCGATACAAGGCGATTCAGAGTTGGGGGTGAGCCGGTCTACTGTCTTCCTCCCAGGTTATCCCACAGCAGCTACAGAACTGTGGGCGGTGGAGTCGCTGAGCAGAGAGGATAAGCGGTGCATCACTCATCAGTCCAGAGCGTTATATTCGGACTATTCACATTCGGCACTGCTTGTCATCTCCCCACCCGCGTCCGCTGTGAATTCATGTGGGCTTCCATTGTGGCTGCGGTTTTACTCGTTCACAGTCTGGGACCCAGGAGGCTGATTGACTGGGAGGTAATATGGCTGTGCTTACTACTGTAGCGTGGGACATTAATTGGTGCAGGGGATGGCGAGTGTTATCCTCTGGTACAGCCTGTGGCCTTTTTATCTGAGGACGGCTAAAGTAATTGTATTTACAGACGTTGGCATCATGAAAGGGGACATGGTGCGGAGTGCATGGAGATAACATGTCTGTGAGCTGCTACTTCAATATGCTATAGGAATTCACATAGAGGATCGCAAATGCTACTTATTTAATATAGCCTGAGGTCTATTGCAGCTAAAACTGATGACTCTTTTAGATAAGATATGACAGCACTTATTTGCGATGCGTTAGTTATTTGCAAGCATGATTTTCACCCCATGGCACATGTTACAGTCTCCTGAAAATGCATAGATGTTAGGTTTATGTAGCTGTTACCCTTTAATTGCAGCATGGAGACCGTTACTTCACTGTTTCTTCTTTTTCACATATGTTACAGTCTCCTGAAATTATATCAGTGTTTGGATTTAGCAGATGTTACCCTTGAACTGCAGCATGGAAGCTATTGCTTTATTGTTTTGTTTTTCTCTTTTTTCCTGTTATTTTTATTATGTTAAGCATGTATGTGAATTGAGCTTTGAAAAGATGATGGATCTCATGTTAGTTTTTGCATGATGGGTTATGTTAACAGCTCACTGTACCATTTGCCTTTCTATGACATCTTAGAGCCTGATATAGTGATAAGTGGCCCTAGAAGTTTAGTGTATTTTGCCCATGTCCCCATCCCTTTGCTTTAAGTCCCCAACTCTTTATTATAATCACCATATGCACTCACCACAATTTTTTATTTGTTTCTAAGTGCGCTCAGCCTAAACTTTAGTAAGATATCTGAATGGTATTTTGGATGGTATGGACTCCTCTGGGTCAGGCAGTACACTCTCTCTTACATAGTCGTGGCTTCAAATGCAGGCTGGACCTGCTTGTGTGACAATCTAAAAGCATTTAGCAAGTATGTTCCGTTTGACACAAGGGAGAGTGTATTGTGGGGAACGAGAGAGTTAATATTGCAGCTAGATCCCATATAGCCATAGTTATATTCAGTAATCCAAACCCTGATTTTGCGATACCACTTGCTGAGTATGCATTTGGTCACTCTTATACTGTTCAATCATATTACTCAGTTTGAGGCGCTTGTTAATATGTTATTTGCCTTGAGCGAAATCCTAATGGCACCTCAACTCCTGGGAAACCATAGCATTCCATATGGCCTGGGAAGCCCGAGCGTTAGTTTGTTATCTATAGCTTGATCTCCCTTCTCCGCCCATGTAACAGCAGGGATCTCCAGTAATGCGAATACATCCTATATCTTTAATACGCATAGCGTTATCAAATATCCCCTTTCATATCCTGAATATCTATGCCTTATTTACTTCTGTTTGTCTGTTCTGCAGTTATAAGTTATACATTTCAAAGATCACTATTTATCAAACTTAACATGAAAAGAAAAAGAAAAAAGAGGTTTGCATCTAGAGATCCAAAAGTGGTCTCTCCATTAGAAATAGCCCCCTGCCCATGAATGTGAGCTTGTAACTGAGGTCCAAGAGTGGCCTCTCATGTCAATTAGGGAGCACACAGAATATTAGGCATTTAACATGTATACTTTGCTCTAAAACTTACTTTTTGGTAATTTACTATGTTGTGGTACAGAATTGCGCTATGTTCTCCCTGTATTTCATTATCATTGTGTTCTGTCTTTTCATATTTCATGTATGCCTCATTCTGAACCTCAATAAAAATTATTATAAAAAAAAAAAAAAAATAAACCTGAGCCAAATGCTGAAAAAATAATCCACAACCCAAAATATAAGTTATTCTCATGAAGAAAAGAAAAACTTAAAACATCAGCAGAAGAATCAGACTGAAACAGCTGCCTGAAGAACTTTTCTACCAAAAATTGCTTCAGAAGAAGCAAATACATCAAAACGGTAGAATTTAGTAAATGTATGCAAAGAGGACCAAGTCGCTGCTTTGCAAATCTGATCAACTGAAGCTTCATTCTTAAAAGCCCACGACGTGGAGACTGATCTAGTAGATTGAGCTGTAATTCTCTGAGGCGGGGCTTGACCCGACTCCAAATAAGCTTGAAGAATCAAAAGCTTTAACCAAGAGGCCAAGGAAATAGCATAGGCTTTCTGACCTTTCCTAGGACCAGAAAATATAACAAATAGACTAGAAGTCTTTCTGAAATCTTTAGTAGCTTCAACATAATATTTCAAAGCTCTTACCACATCCAAAGAATGTAAGGATCTTTCCAAAGGCTTCTTAGGATTTGGACACAAAGAAAGAACAAAATTTTCTATACTAATGTTGTTAGAATTCAAAACCTTAGGTAAAAATTCAAATGAAGTCCGCAAAACCGCCTTATCCTGATGAAAAAATCAGAAAAGGAGATTCACAAGAAAGAGCAGATAGCTCAGACACTCTTCTAGCAGAAGAGATGGCCAAAAGGAACAATACTTTCCAAGAAAGTAGTTTAATGTCCAAAGAATGCATAGGCTCAAACGGAGGAGCCTGTAACACCTTCAAAACCAAATTAAGACTCCAAGGAGGAGAAATTGATTTAATGATGGGCTTAATACAAACAAAAGCCTGTACAAAACAGTGAATATCAGGAAGTTTAGCAATCTTTCTGTGAAATAAAACTGAAAGAGTAGAGATTTGTCCCTTCAATGAACTTGTAGACAAACCCCTATCCAAACCATCCTGGAGAAACTGTAAAATTCTTGGAATTCTAAAAGAATGTCAAGAGAGTTTATGAGAAGAACACCAAGAAATGTAAATCTTCCAAACTCAATAATAAATCTTCCTAGAGACAGATTTACGAGCTTGTAAAATAGTATTAATTACAGAGTTAGAGAAATCTCTATGACTTAATACTAAGCTTTCAATTTCCATACCTTCAAATTTAATGATTTGAGATCCTGATGGAAAAACGGACCTTGAGACAGTAGGTCCGGCCTTAACGGAAGTGGCCAAGGTTGGCAACTGGACATCCGAATAAAATCCGTATACCAAAACCTGTGGGGCCATGCTGGAGCCATCAGTAACACAAACAATTGTTCCATGATGATCTTGGAGATCCCTCTTGGAAGAAGAACTAGAGGCGGGAAGATATAAGCAGGTTGATAACACCAAGGAAGTGTCAGCGCATCCACTGCTTCCGCCTGAGAATCCCTGGACCTGGACATGTATCTGGGAAGTTTTTTGTTTAGATGAGAGGCCATCAGATCTATTTCTGGAAGACCCCACGTCTGAACAATCTGAGAAAACACATCCGGATGGAGAGACCACTCCCCTGGATGTAAAGTCTGACGGCTGAGATAATCCGCCTCCAAATTGTCTACACCTGGGATATGAACCGCAGAAATTAGACAAGAGCTGGATTCCGCCCAAACAAGTATCCGAGATACTTCTTTCATAGCTGGGGACTGGGAGTCCCACCCTGATGATTGACATATGCCACTGTTGTGATATTGTCTGTCTGAAAACAAATGAACGGTTCTCTCTTCAACAGAGGCCAAAACTGAAGAGCTCTGAGAATTGCATGGAGTTCTAAAATATTGATTGGTAATCTCGCCTCTTGAGATTTCAAAACTCCATGTGCTGTCAGAGATCCCCAGACAGCTCCCCAACATGAAAGACTCGCATCTGTTGTGATCACAGTCCAGGTTGGCCCTTGAACTAAACGCTGGTGATTTAACCACGTCAGAGAGTGTCGAATATTGGGATTTAAGGATATTAATTGTGATATCTTTGTGTAATCCTGCACCATTGATTCAGCAAGCAAAGCTGGAGAGGTCTCATGTGAAAACGAGCCAAAGGAATCGCGTCCAATGCTGCAGTCATGAGACCTAAAACTTCCATGTACATAGCCACTGCAGGGAGTCATGGACACTGAATCTATCTGGAAACCTAAAAAGGTGACCCTTGTCTGAGGAATCAAAAAACTTTTTGGTAAATTGATCCTCCAACCATGTTTTCGAAGAAACAACACAAATTGATTCGTGTGAGATTCTGCAGAACGTAAATACTGAGCTAGTACCAAGATATCGTCCAAATAAGGAAACACCGCAATACCCTGTTCTCTGATTACAGAGAGTAGGGCACACAGAACCTTTGAAAAGATTCTTGGAGCTGTTGCTAGGCCAAATGAAAGAGCAACAAATTGGTAATGCTTGTCTAGAAAAGAGAATCTCAGGAACTGATAATGTTCTGGATAAATCGGAATATGAAGGTAAGCATCCTGCAAGTCTATTGTAGACATATAATGTCCTTGCTGAACAAAAGGCAGAATAGTCCTTATAGTCACCATCTTGAAAGTTGGTACTCTTACATAACGATTCAAAATTTTCTGATCCAGAACTGGTCTGAATGAATTTTCTTTCTTTGGGACAATGAATAGATTTGAATAAAACCCCAGGCCTTGTTCCTGAAAAGGAACCGGCATGATTACCCCTGAAACCTCCAGATCTGAAACACACTTCAGGAAAGCCTGAGCTTTTACTGGATTTACTGGGATGTGTGAGAGAAAAAATCTCCTCACCGGAGGTCTTACTCTGAATCCAATTCGGTAACCCTGAGAGACAATGCTCTGAATCCATTGATTTTGGACAGAATTTATTCAGACATCCTTGGAAAACCTTAATCTGCCCCCTACCAGCTGAGCTGGAATGAGGGCTGCACCTTTATGCGGACTTAGGGGCTGACTTTGGTTTCTTAAAAGGATTGGATTTATTCCAATTTGAGGAAGGCTTCCAATTGGAAACAGATTCCTTGGGGGAAGGATTAGGTTTTTGTTCCTTATTTTGACGAAAGGAACGAAAACGATTAGAAGCCTTAGATTTACCCTTAGGTTTTTTATCCTGAGGCAAAAAAACTCTTTTCCCCCCAGTAACAGTTGAAATAATAGAATCCAACTGAGACCCAAATAAATTATTACCTTGGAAAGAAAGAGATAGCAATCTAGACTTAGATGTCATATCAGCATTCCAAGATTTAAGCCACAAGGCTCTTCTAGTTAAAATAGCTAAAGACATGGATCTAACATAAATTTTGATAATATCAAAAATGGCATCACAAATAAAATGATTAGCATGTTGCAGTAAGTGAACAATGCTAGATATGTCAGAATCCAATTCTTGTTGCGCTAAATTCTCCAACCAAAAAGTTGAAGCAGCTGCAACATCAGCCAAAGTAATTGCAGTCCTAAGAAGATGACCTGAATATAAATAGGCTTTCCTTAGATCAGATTCAATCTTCGTATCTAAAGGACCTTTAAAGGAAGTACTATGTTCCATAGGAATAGTGGTTAGTTTAGCAAGAGTAGAAATAGCCCCATAAACTTTGGGGATCTTTTCCCAAAACTCTATTGCAATTGCTGGTAAAGGATACAATTTTTTAAACCTTGCAGAAGGACCTGGCTTATTGCATTCCTTAGAAATCATGTCAGAAATAGCATCAGGAATAGGAAAAACCTCTGGAGTAACCACAGTAGGTTTAAAAACAGCATTTAAACGTTTACTGGTCTTAATATCCAGAGGACTAGCTTCCTCAATATCCAAAGAAATTAACACTTCTTTTAACAAAGAACACATATACTCTATTTTAAATAAATAAGTAGATTTGTCAGTGTCAATGTCTGAGGAAGGATCTTCTCATCAGAGGTGGATAATTCATTATGCTGTCGGTCAATTGAAATTTCATCAACTTTATCAGAAGTTTTAAAAGACCTCTTACGCTTATTAGAAGGTGGAAATGCAGACAAAGCCTTCTGAATAGAATCAGTAACAAATTCTTTAAAATTCATAGGTATATCATGTACATTAGAAGTTGGAACTGCAACCGGCAATGTACTATTACAGATGGAAACTGTATCTGCATGTAAAAGTATATCATGACAACTATTACAAATGACATTTGGAGATATAATCTCCACAATTTTACAACAAATGCACTTAGCTTTGGTAGAACCGATGTCAGGCAGCAAAGTTCCAGCAGATACTTCTGAGGCAGGATCAGATTGAGACATCTTGCAAAATGTAAAAGAAAAAACAACATATAAAGCCAAATTATCAATTTCCTTATATGACCGTTTCAGGAATGGGAAAAAAAGCAAATAGCATAGCCCTCTGACATAGCAAAGAGCAAGAGGCAAAAGCAATGGGACAATAAATAATGAAAAAATTGGGCTGCAAGTATGACGCACAACGTAACTGAAATTTTTTTTGGCGCCAACCATGTCCGGAAATGACACACTCGCGTCACTAGTAACACAACCCTGTGTGAACCCCTGCATCAAGTATGACGCCGGAAATGACGAACTTGCGTCAACGGACGTGCCTTTCACGGCAAAAAAAATTTTGCGCCAAGAATGACGCAATAAAGTGTAGCATTAAGCGCACCTGCGAGCCTAAGACAGCCTGCAATTTGAACAAGTAGTCAATTGAAAAAAAGACTAAACCCCAGGTAAGAAAAATATCTCAATATTAACTTTCCCAAATATGAAACTGACGATCTGCAAAAGGAAATACATGAACCTGACTCATGGCAAATATAAGTACAATACATATATTTAGAACTTTATATAAATGCATAAAGTGCCAAACCATAGCTGAGGTGTCTTAAGAAATAAAAACATACTTACCCAAAGACACCCATCCACATATAGCAGATAGCCTAACCAGTACTGAAATATTTATCAGTAGAGGTAATGGTATATGAGAGTATATCGTCGATCTGAAAAGGGAGGTATGAGATGAATATCTACGACCGATAACAGGGAACCCATGAAAAAAAGACCCCCGTTAGGAAAATCATTGCATTCAATAGGTAATACTCTCTATGTCCCTCTGACATTCGCTGTACTCTGAGAGGAATTGGGCTTCAAAATGCTGAGAAGCGCATATCAACGTAGAAATCTTAGCACAAACTTACTTCACCACCTCCATAGGCAAAGTTTGTAAAACTGAATTGTGGGTGTGGTGAGGGGTGTATTTATAGGCCTTTTTGAGGTTTGGGAAACTTTGCCCCTCCTGGTAGGATTGTATATCCCATATGTCACTAGCTCATGGACTCTTGCCAATTACATGAAAGAAATATAATTTACCACATTGCATGCTATTTATACAAATTTCAATATATATTTTGTCTTCATGTCACTTGAAATTAAAGTGATGGTAAAGTATTGCAAACTTCAACATGCGATAGTATAAATAACAAAAAAAAAAATGCACTTTCATTCACCAAAACGCTGAAAACTGTCAGTATTTGTAAATATTTACTTTTTAGATGCTTCCATTTCAGCTCCGTTCCTCCACCTGTACAATCGCCGCCATAGATTTTAAAAATCACGTGTTTTCAACTTGCAATCAGAATCCTGGCCAGTCGGGGACTGTAAAACACACTAACATGCCCCTCGTAAGCTATGCGCATGCGCTGCATGTTAGATCTCAGACTGATCGTCTGAAAACATGTATTAAGCAATTAACGCATGCGCAAAGTGAATAGTTGAACAATATTCCTTATATAATGACGTAGAGAGAGGGTTGTTCCGCTCTCTACTACAACTCATACACAGATCAGGAAGTAATACTGGGGGCGGAGCAAGGAGCGATAACGCTCAGTAAGTAAAATATTATTTAAAAAAAAAAAATTGAATTTTAAATAAAAAAAACCTAGCGATTTTGGTGATAGAGACTTAAGTAATACGATTTTATCTTCACATTGCCCTCAATTTACCATCACTTTAATATTTAAATGAATACAGCGACACAATAATTTAGATTAAATATATATTTATTTCAAAAAGATAAAGAGAAATCAATGTTCGAAGCTATGCATGGCCTCCTGAAGGGCCCGCACAGCCCTTGAAAAGATTTTGAGGCCCTGGGCAAGCTCCTCAAAGATCTCGACTAGGAATGGGTCAGTTTGTGTGCCCTGATCTTGATCTAGAAAAAGACCAAAAGAACATATGTTAGATAAATTCTATATCAAGATACAATTTGTAAAACATTCTATTCTTTTTACTTACATTCCACTCTAGCCACCTCCTCTTGAACTACCGCTGGTGACAAAGGCGGTTCCAAAGCACCCCCCGGTACTTGGTTGTCTGTCAGAGATTACGCACAATAATTAAAAAAAAATTAGTATGAGCAATGACAAGGCCTATATTATACACCAAATACTTCATTAAAAACTAATAGAAAAATCCTCTAAAAAATAATATAAATAAATACATTAAATGGACATGCAACCCACATTTTTTCTTTCAGGATGTAGAAAGAGCATATAATTTTTAATATTTTTATAAATTTTTTCTATTTTCTAATTTGTTTCATTCTTTTATTATACTTTGCTGAAAAGCATATCTAGATATGCTCCGTAGTTGCTGATTTTTTGCTAATCATAGAAGCCTTGTGTAATTGGCTGACCCATATACATTGATATCTCTTCAACAAAGGATAGCTAAAGAATGAAGTAAATTGAATATTATAACTAAATTGTAATATTTTTTTAAAATTATATTCTCTATCAGAATCATGAAAGAAAATGTTTGTGTTAAGTGTCCCTTTAACCTGCACCCTGAATGAACCTGTAAAAATAAACCAATTGTAATGTGAAATAACGCCAACGTAGTATGATACTTGAAAATTACCTTGGATATCAGGGACTTCCACATCTGTCCCTGAATGCTCTTGATGACCCTCAAGGTTGCTCCTCGGTGTTGCCATTGAAACCGGCCTTATGTACCGGGGGATTCTTTCTCTGGGACGACTGAGATCTGTAAAAATATAAAGTTGTATGCCCACCCGGACATTATATGCAGCCCCCCTGATGGAGCAACCATTGGCCGTTCTACAGGTATGTTTTTTTATTATTACTTTGCTTTTAATTAAATTGTTATTACTTGTATGATTGTTCACATTTCTAACTATGTATATTCTATTTTCATTATACAGCTGAGGTCCGAAGGGCTTTGGGACCCCTCCAAGATCTACAATCTCCTCCTCAGGTAACAAAAACAAGATCAAACATGAATGTTATGTGTGCTCACATTATCAGGATTGTCAAAAGCTCAATGTGAAAGTTACATTTGTATTAATGAAGAATATCACTGTATTAAAAACTAATGTGAAATTACATAGATTGTTTATATAATCTCTCATGAGATATTACTCATTTACATAAAACATTTATTTTAGATACACATACGGAAATGTAACTATTGTACTGTTTTTGAGGGACATGAAATACAAACCTTTATTCAGTGGATAGGATCATATTGAAAATGTACTTATATTAAAGGGCCATAATACCCAAATGTTTAAACACTTGAAAGTGATGCAGCACAGCTGTAAAAAGCTGACTAGAAAATATCACCTAAACATCTCTATGTAAAAAAAGAAAGATATTTTACCTCAAAAAATCCTCAGTAGCCACCTCCCATTGTAAAGGATTTCTAAGCAGCATATTAGTATGTCTGTCCCGGGACAACTGAAGGGATGAGCATCGTGAACTCTCATATTATTTCACCAATCAGGTAAAGGAAGCTTACTATGAAATCTCATGAGAGTTAAGTCAAATCTCATGAGATCACAGTAAGAGTTCATGACCTCAGCACTGCTGATGCTGATTGGCTGCTGTTCATTTCTTCATTTTTTAATTTTTTTTACCTGCAGCTGGGAGCAGCTGAGTGTAACTTTTTACACAGAACTTATTCTGCTGAGCTGAGGAGATTGTGAGGTAAAATATCTTCCTTTTTTACATAGAGATGCTCAGGTGAGATTTTCCTGTCAGCTTTTTACAGTTATACTGCATCAGTTTCAAGTGATTTAGCATATGAGTATTATGTCCCTTTAATTAATTTGCATCATTCACTTGTTATACTTTTGATTAAAAGTTTAATTTTGAAAGCTCTGTAGTAATAAAGAACCAAGGTTATAGATGATGATTGGTTTATGCATACATGCATAGATAGATAGATAGATAGATAGATAGATAGATAGATAGATATACTTATATACCGATTGTGATTGGCTCACCAATGTGTTCAGTCAGCAAACAGTAGTGCATTGTTGCTCCTTCAACCAAAGATACCGAGTAAATAAATAAAATTAAATAGAACTATATTTATTTTAAAATGTAATTTTGTATTCTCTAGCTTAAAGGGATAGTATAGTTAACATTAAAATGTCATGTTTCAGATAGAGCATATAATTTGAAGAAACATTCTAATTTACTCCTCTCATCAATTTTTCTTTGTTCACGTTATCTTTATTTGCAAACCAGGAATGTAAGCTTAAAAGCCAGACCATTTTTGGTTCAGCACCTGGGTAGCGCTTGCTGATTAGTGTCTAAATGTAAACATCCAATCACCAAGCGCTATCCATTTGCTGAAACAAAAATGAGCCTGCTCTTAATATTACTTTCTATCTATTTTAAAATAAAGATACCAAGAGAACTAATAAGAATTGATAATAGGATTAAATTATAATGTTGCTTAAAATTTCATGATCTATCTGAATCATGAAAGTTTATTTCTCACTAGACTATCCCTTTAATGATGAAAGAAAATATTTGAATTGCCAGTCCTTTTCAACTTCCAATAAATCACAGGTTTGGATCATCACCTGGATATTGCATGCCGATTTTTTGTCTAGATTTCAACAACAATAATCAAGTGAGAAACACAGAACATCGAAGGCTACATTTTAGATAATATAAGCATTGCGAACAGTTTATTTTGGCCTTAATAGAGTTCATTCAAATTGCATGCTCTATCACCAGCATTAACGTTATATTTGTTTAACTTAGACAATCTCTCTCTCTCTCTCTCTCTCATTTATCAATCTACAAATGGAGATGGAGGGACCATGTATCTGGCGAGCCTGCAGGCTTGCAAGAAACTGCAGTTATGAAGCAGCCGTATAAAGAACGCTGCTCCATAACCTCGCCGCTATTCACCCCAATCGAGTATGATTGTGTTTATTGACCCACGTCTGCTTACGGGCCATTGTCCGCGACTCTGCAGGGGGCATTCTCGGCATTCAGCGAGGTATGGCGGACCTGATCCACACTGTCGGATCATGTCCAACAGACCTAAGATAAATAGGCCTCTAAGATATTCTCAGCGCAACAGCATTGTCAATACTCAAGCTTCTCACAGCATTAGTGGGGCTTGTAATCATGTCAGTGATTAAGAAACATTCTAAATAGATTTTGAAAATGTTCAAATAAGAAAAGTGCTGTCTTGAAAATGCTGTTGCACGGTGAATACTTTAATACAATGTAGAATATGATATAGCTTTAATAAGCCCTTTTTTTAAAAAATTATATATCAACATTTTGATTTCTTTTATCCATTTAAGATAACATTAACTATACAAATCTTTCATGTTAAAATACAGTGTCTTACATTTTCTATCTCAATAGCAATCAGGGAAGATATATGTTTATCATATGCATTTAATCTTTCAATTTACATTAAGTTGGATAACAATATATTTTTAATTTCTCATTTCTTTAGATATGGAACGTGCACTTAATAGTGAAAAACAATTTAGAGTGAGTGCACCTATTGGATAGAGACAGTTCAACCCTGATAAACAGTTGTTCCTTCAAACAACTGTGAGGGATTGATGGGGTAAAAAACAGGTGAGGGGAGCTGTATATATTGCAATATATATATATATTTGTGACCTTTAAGTGTGGTTCTCGTATTTGTTTGTGACTTTTGCACAATTTATATTGCACTTTGAAATGGGTGAAAATAAGGGAGGTGTGACTACAAGAGGTTAAAAAACAAAATATTTAATTGTTGCATTAAAAAAACATGGATATATTCTGACTGGATAACAAGTTAATGGTAAAGAGCTCTATTACCTTGAAAATAAAAATACTAAAATATCATCAAACAAAAATTAAAGTTAAAATGACATATTTTCATAATATAGTGTTCAAAGCATTTGATATGAACGAAATAAAAGTAATTATTTAAATCGTGGAAGGTAGATTTAAATGTTCATCTGATGATCTACGTTTATCTTTTGATGTGACTTTTAGTGGAAAAATAATTACTCACAGTTTACATGAACAAGTTCCAAGGTGTCTGATTGGTTGGAACAGACAAGCCTTTATATAAAGGCTATTATATTCCGCTGTAATTTATACTAAAATTCTTTGAAACCTGTAGATTGAGATTGTAGATAAGGATAACAGACACTTGATGGTAAAGTTGCTGAAACTATATACCTTAACTGGGTTTGCAGGAGTTTCAGTTGTTGGTGTAACTTGGTTCCGTTTAGGTTATAGAAACTGTATACTTGGTATTGGTTTGCTGGAGTTTCTAGTTGCCTAATTGAGTGGAGTGTTCTCCGTATCGTTGTTAGAACCGTTTGATCAATTGTCTTTGTAGGCGTCTGTTGTTGCTGAAACTATATACCCTCCCAGGGTTTGCTGGAGTTTCAGTTGTTGGTGACTGATCTATAAAACTGTTTACCTTTTAGTGGTTTGCAGGAGTTTCAGATCATCGGATAGTATAAAAGAATTTTTGTTAAAGTTGCTGGAGCTGTTTACCTTTCTCAAGGTTTGCAGGAGCTTCAGGTATGGTGAATGTCCGCTTAAATCTTGTGGTACACGGTGTATTACAGTCACCAGTAGCAGGTTGTTCTGCTTGTTCTGTCCTGGGTGGTCTCAGTTGAAGACTTAAGTTGTTGGAGTGCACGCTTGGGGCAAATCTACGCGTTTCGGCCTCGGCCTTTATCAAGATGCTCAAGGTGTGCTGTTGTTGCATTTATAAAGGTGTAGGCGTAATTTCATTGGAGCAATTTGAAATCCGGATCAGCCCCAGAATTTGAGCAGGAACTTTAACACTAACCCTCTGCATTTTAGATATGGAACGTGCACTTAATGTTTCGGAGGAGATTGACGGTTGTTTTTGACAGATGAGAGCTGTTATGACGGAGGAGGAGGAGAGACCCAATATCCAGAATCCCAGGAACAGGGAATCTCCCAGGGGACATCGGATTTGGAAGCTCTCATCTGTTCTGCCCCTCCTGACCCAGAAGACCCAGCTGCTCTGGACCCTGGTGCCCCTCCTGCACCTGTTGCTCATGCTCCATCAGCTAATGGCCTTGCTGATCCTGGCTGCGAACTGCCTCCCATCAATGATCATGAGGCAATTCTGGAAATGTTACATCTGGCCAGGCAGTACCGGGATGATCACCATGAGTTGCATGGGGCATTAAGATCATCTGTTGAGCAATAGGGGCGGATATTAGAGAGGGGCATTTTAGTAGATAGGGAAAGATTAGATTTAGAGAGGGAAAGGTTGAGGATAGAATCAGGTAGAATATATTTAGAGAGGGAAAGATTTCAATATGAACGTGTGAGGGATAGCGCCAGATTAGAATTAGAGAGGGATACATTTTTTTTACGAAAGGCAGAGGGATAGTTACAGATTAAACTTTGATAGGGATAGATTAAAAGTAGATAGGGCCAGGGCAGCTACAGAGCAGGGAGAACTACAGTGGCGGGAGAGGGCAGATGAAAACAACCATATTTTTAATCGTCAATTGTTTTTAACTTTTGGGAGAGGGGTAACAAGGGAGAGATACCCTCCCCCCTCTCTCCATCACCCCAAAAAAAAGAAAGATTAGGGTGTTTTAATTTGCTCATTTTATTAGGGTTTTTATTACATTTACTTTATTATGTCTGTTTGGATTTTTTATTTTAATTGTAATTTTTTTTACTTGTTTTATTCTGTCTATCCTGATTTATTTATGTATTTAAAAAAAAATATGAATAAAATATTTTTGAATTATGAATAAATGTGTTTGTTATTACTTGATTCACATGTTACAAATGATTGATGTTCAAATTCAATGCAGGTGTAAGATATTATCTAGTCTTATTATTAAAGGTTCAATTTACTCAACATTTATATTTTATTTGTAAATTAATATATAATATTGACCTTTTCGATAAACAACTCAATTAGAATAAAGGTTACATGAATCAATAATTATAATTTAAGTATTCATCATTAACATGTGATAGTCAATTATATATTATTTTCTGTCTAAATTGTGTAAATGTATACATTTTCATATTTCATTATTATATGACCTTTTAAAAAAAGAAAAGGAAAGTGAACACCAACAACCAAATTCTTAAAACAAATAGAGCATTTAAAGGGACACTGAACCCAATTTGTTTCTTTCATGATTCAGATAGAGCATGCAATTTTAAGCAAATTTATAATTTACTCCTATTATCAATTTCTCTTTGTTCTCTCGCCATCTTTTTAAAAGAAAAAATGCATCTAAGCTTTTTTTGGTTCATAACTCTGAACAGCACTTTTGTTTTATTGGTGGATGAATTTATCCACCAATCTACAAGAACAACCCACTTTGTTCAACAAAAATGGTCCGGCATCTAAACTTACATTCTGAAATTTCAAATAAAGATAAAAAGATAAAGAATAAAATATGATAATAGGAGTTGATTAGAAAGTTGATTAAAATGTAATGCTCTATCTGAATCACAAAAACAGAATTTATGCTTAACTGATAAATTTCTTTCTCTTACGGTGTATCCAGTCCACGGATTCATCCTTACTTGTGGGATATTCTCAATCCCTACAGGAAGTGGCAAAGAGAGCACACAGCAGAGCTGTCCATATAGCTCCCCTCAGGCTCCGCCCCCCCAGTCATTCGACCGATGGTTAGGAGAAAAAGGAGAACCATAGTGTGCAGTGGTGACTGTAGTTTTACAAAAAATACATTTGAACCTGACTTAATTGCCAGGGCGGGCCGTGGACTGGATACACCGTAAGAGAAAGAAATTTATCAGGTAAGCATAAATTCTGTTTTCTCTTACATTGGTGTATCCAGTCCACTGATTCATCCTTACTTGTGGGAACCAATACCAAAGCTTTAGGACACGGATGAAGGGAGGGAACAAGTCAGGTAACCTAAACGGAAGGCACCACTACTTGCAAAACCTTTCTCCCAAAAAAATAGCCTCCGAAGAAGCAAAAGTATCGAATTTGTAAAATTTGGCAAAAGTATGCAGTGAAGACCAAGTCGCTGCTTTACAAATCTGTTCAACAGAAGCCTCATTCTTGAAAGCCCATGTGGAAGCCACAGCTCTGGTGGAAAGAGCTGTAATTCGTTCAGGAGGCTGCTGTCCAGCAGACTCATAAGTCAATCGGATAATGCTTTTCAGCCAAAAGGAAAGAGAGGAAGCAATAGCTTTTTGACCTCTCCTCTTACCAGAATAGACAACAAACAAGGATGACGTGTGTCTGAAATCTTTAGTTGCTTTTAAATAGAATTTTAAAGCACGAACCACATCAAGATTGTGTAACAGCCGTTCCTTCTTAGAAACTGAATTAGGACACAGAGAAGGAACAATGATTTCCTGGTTAATATTCTTATTAGAAACCACTTTCGGAAGGAAACCAGGTTTTGTACGCAAAACAACCTTATCTGCATGAAACACCAGATAGGGTGAATTACACTGCAAAGCAGACAATTCTGTAACTCTTCAAGCAGAAGAAATAGTTACCAAAAACAAAACTTTCCAAGATAATCACTTAATATCTATGGAATGTAAAGGTTCAAACGGAACCCCTTGAAGGACTGAAAGAACTAAATTTAGACTCCATGGAGGGGCCACAGGTTTATAGACAGGCTTGATTCTGACTAAAGCCTATGCAAACGCTTGAACGTCTGGTACTTCCGCCAGACGCCTGTGTAACAGAATAGACAGAGCAGATATCTGTCCCTTTAAGGAACTAGCTGACAATCCTTTCTCCAATCCTTCTTGGAGAAATGACAAAATCCTAGGAATCCTAATCTTACTCCAGGAGTAACCCTTGGATTCACACCAACAAAGATATTTCCGCCATATCTTATGGTAAATTTTCCTGGTGACAGGCTTTCTAGCCTGGATCAAAGTATCTATAAGTGATCCAGAGAACTCCAAGCAGTCAGTTGCAGAGAACTAGATTTGGATGCTTGAATAGACCTTGAATTAGAAGATCCTGCCTCAAAGGCAATGTCCGTGGTGGAACAGATGACATGTCCACTAGGTCTGCATACCAAGTCCTGCGTGGCCACGCAGGCGCTATCAAAATTACCGAAGCCTTCTCCTGTTTGATTCTGGCTACCAGACGAGGGAGAAGGGGAAACGGTGGAAAAACATAAGCCAGATTGAAGGACCACGGCGCTATTAGAGCATCTATCAATGCCGCCTTGGGGTCCCTGGACCTGGATCCGTAAAGAGAAAGTTTGGAGTTCTGACGGGACGCCATCAGATCCAACTCTGGAATACCCCATAGCTGGGTAAGCTGAGCAAAAACCTCCGGAAGGAGTTCCCACTCCCCTGGGTGAAAAGTCTGACGACTCAGAAAATCTGCCTCCCAGTTGTCTATTCCTGGGATGTGAACTGCAGATAGATGGCAGGAGTGATCCTCCGCCCATTTGATGATCTTGGATACTTCCTTCTTCGCTAGGGAACTCTTTGTTCCTCCCTGATGATTGATGTACGCTACAGTCGTGATGTTGTCCGACTGAAACCTGATGAACCTGGCCTCCGCTAGTTGAGGCCATGCCTGGAGCGTGTTGAATATCGCTCTCAGTTCCAAAATGTTTATGGGGAGAAGAGACTCTTCCCGAGACCATAGGCCCTGAGCTTTCAGGGAGTCCCAGACCGCACCCCAGCCTAACAGACTGGAATCGGTCGTGACAATGATCCACTCTGGTCTGCGGAAGCACATTCCCTGAGACAGGTGATCCTGAGACAACCACCAGAGAAGATAATCTCTGGTTTTCTGGTCCATTTGTATCTAAAGAGACAATCTGCATAATCCCCATTCCACAGTTTGAGCATACACAGCTGCAGTGGTCTGAGATGAATTCTGGCAAAGGCAACAACGTCCATTGCCGCAACCATTAACCCGATTACCTCCATGCACTGAGCCACAGAAGGCCGAGGAACAGAATGAAGAACTCGGCAAGTAGTTAAAAGTTTTAAATTCCTGACCTCCGTCAGAAATATTTTCATTTCTACCGAGTCTATTAGCGTTCCCAGGAAGGGAACCCTTGTGAGCGGGGACAGAGAACTTTTTTCGATGTTCACCTTCCACCCGTGAGACCTTAGAAAGGCCAGAACTATTTCTGTATGAGCCTTGGCTCTTTGAAAAGACGACACCTGAATTAATATGTCATCCAGATAAGGTGCTACTGCAATGCCCCGCGGTCTTAGTACTGCTAGAATGGACCCTAGCACCTTTGTGAAAATTCTTGTCCAGAAAGGCGAATCTTAGGAACTGATGGTGATCTTTGTGGATAGGAATATGTAGGTACACATCCTTTAAATCCACGGTAGTCATATATTGATCTTCCTGGATCAATGGTAAGATTGTCCGAATGGTTTCCATTTTGAATGATGGAACTCTGAGGAATTTGTTTAGAATTTTTAAATCCAGGATTGGCCTTAAAGTTCCTTCCTTTTTGGGAACTACAAACAGGTTTGAGTAAAAACCCAGTCCTTGCTCTGCAGTTGGAACTGGGTGTATCACTCCCATCTTTAGAAGATCTTCTACACAGCGTAAGAACGCCTGTTTCTTTGTCTGGTCTGAAGACAAACGAGAAATGTGGAACCTTCCCCTTGGGGGAGAGTCTCTGAATTCTAGAAGATACCCTTGAGCAACAATTTCTAATGCCCAGGGATCTGGAACATCTCTTGCCCAAGCCTGAGCAAAGAGAGAAAGTCTGCCCCCTACTAGATCCGGTCCCGGAGCGGGGGCTACCCTTTCATGCTGTCTTGGTAGCAGCAACAGGTTTCTTGGCCTGTTTACCCTTGTTCCAGCCCTGCAAAGGCTTTCATGTTGCTTTGGGCTGGGAAACGTTACCCTCTTGCTTTGCGGTTGCAGAGGTTGAAGCAGGTCCGCTCCTGAAGTTGCGAAAGGAGCGCAAATTAGCCTTGTTTTAAGCTTTAAAAGGTCTATCTTGTGGAAGGGCATGGCCCTTTCCCCCAGTGATATCTAAAATAATTTCTTTCAACTCAGGCCCGAATAGGGTCTTCCCCTTGAAAGGAATATTAAGTAATTTTGTTTTGGACGACACATCAGCCAACCATGATTTGAGCCAGAGCGCTCTTCGCACCACAATGGCAAAACCAGAATTTTTCGCCGCTAATTTAGTTAATTGTAAAGCGGCATCTGTAATGAAAGAATTAACCAGCTTTAGAGCATGAATTCTATCCATGACTTCGTCATATGAAGTCTCCCTCTGGAGCGACTCCTCCAGCGCCTCAACCAAAAAGCTGCTGCAGTAGTTACAGGAATAATGCAGGCAATTGGTTGAAGAAGGATACCTTGTTGAACAAATATTTTCTTTAGTAACCCTTCTAATTTGTTATCCATAGGATCTTTGAAAACACAACTGTCTTCTATTGGTATAGTTGTGCGCTTAGCTAGTGTTGAAACTGCTCCCTCTACCTTAGGGACCGCCTGCCACGCGTCCCGCCTGGGGTCAGTTATGGGGAACATTTTCTTAAAGATAGGGGGGGGAACAAAAGGTACGCCTGGTCTCTCCCACTCCCTAGTCACAATATCCGCCACCCTCTTAGGGATCGGAAACGCATCAGTGTATACAGGGACTTCTAAAAACTTGTCCATTTTACACAATTTTTCTGGGACCACCATAGGGTCACAATCATCCAGCGTAGCTAAAACCTCCTTAAGCAGTACGCAGAGGTGTTCCAGCTTAAATTTAAACGCTAAGAAATCTGAATCTGCCCGCTGAGAAATTTTACCTGCGTCACAAATTTCTCCCTCAGACAGAACATCCCTCACCGCCACGTCAGAGGGTTGTGAGGGTACAACAGATAAATTATCCAAAACTTCTGATTGCTCATCCTCTGTTCTTAAAACTGAGCTATCACGCTTTTTAGGAAAAACAGGCAGTTTGGATAGAAATGCTGCAAGGGAATTATCCATGACTGCTGCTAATTGTTGCAATGTAATAGGGGCCAATGCGCTAGAGGTACTAGGCATCGCTTGAGCGGGCGTAACTGGTGTCGACACATGGGGAGAGGAAGGAAGGCTATCCTCATTACCTTCCGTTAAAGAATCATCTTGGGCCACATTTTTTTTTTAAGTGTCACTGCATGGTCTTTAAAATGTTTGGATATGTTAGCACACTTTAAACACAAATGTAAAGGGGGGACCGCCATCGCTTTTAAACACATAGAACAAGGTCTATCTGTAGGCTCAGACATGTTAAACAGACTTAGACAGCACTCAAATACAGTAAAATACAATTTTTGAAAAAACAGTACTGTGCCTTTAAATAATAAAAAGCGCATACTTTTTTACTAAACCTCCAAAAATCATCCAATCTTTATGAAATTTTCAAGTGAAAGATAAAATAGTAATAAGGGAGGCGCTCAAAGCCAAAGGTATCAACACTAAAACAAATTTAATAAAAACATAAGAGTAAACAGTAGTACATATATAAAGGGACGTCTCCCCAGACTTAAATAAAAGCTATAATCCTAAAAGGTCTAATAAGACTGATAAAACTTCCACAGGTCTAAAAAACAATCATTAGTAATCAGCAGTTCTTATGTAGTTCGTTGCGATTAGTACAAATGTTAATGTCTTTTCTCCATATAAAACTGAATCGGTAATCAGCGTTCCGTTATTTAAAAATACCACCAAGCTGCCAAAAAGAGTAAAGCCGTAGCTGCCCAATATAGTGTCTAGAAAAAGTACATTCGAAATCCAAAGCTCTCTTACTGTGTAAAATATCTCTAAGCCAAAACCATTAAGCCGTGTACTTTACCTGATATTGATTCGTAAGGTGAAGGTCTTTCCCCCTCGCCCGGTCCTCACCTCGAGCAGGGCTGACTGCAACTTTTGGCGTCTGACGTCACAGAAAGGTGTTCCGGCTAGAGGAAGAGGCCGATTCCTGCGCTCACTTCTATGCGCTGTGATCACGGTCCTCTTTGATGAGCCCTGCACTTAGTGCTGATAGCACGCAGGGGACTGGATAACAGGGTGATGTAATAGATATCCAAGACTGTATTCCCAAACACAGAGACTATGCTCCTTTTGAGAAAGGAAATTATATGATTAGTTGTCAAAAAGGTGATAACAACAACACTGTTGTTATCACCTTTTTGACAACTAATCATATCTTTGGAATCTCATTTAATAACCCGGGTTATACTTTTGGGACATTTCCTTTCTCAAAAGGAGCATAGCCTCTGTGTTTGGGAATACAGTCTTGGATATCTATTACATCACCCTGTTATCCAGTCCCCTGCGTGCTATCAGCACTAAGTGCAGGGCTCATCAAAGAGGACCGTGATCACAGCGCATAGAAGTGAGCGCAGGAATCGGCCTCTTCCTCTAGCCGGAACACCTTTCTGTGACGTCAGACGCCAAAAGTTGCAGTCAGCCCCGCTCGAGGTGAGGACCGGGCGAGGGGGAAAGACCTTCACCTTACGAATCAATATCTGGTAAAGTACACGGCTTAATGGTTTTGGCTTAGAGATTTCTTACACAGTAAGAGAGCTTTGGATTTCGAATGTACTTTTTCTAGACACTATATTTGGCAGCTACGGCTTTACTCTTTTTGGCAGCTTGGTGGTATTTTTAAATAACGGAACGCTGACTACCGATTCAGTTTTATATGGAGAAAAGACATTAACATTTGTACTAATCGCAACGAACTACATAAGAACTGCTGATTACTAATGATTGTTTTTTAGACCTGTGGAAGTTTTATCAGTCTTATTAGACCTTTTAGGATTATAGCTTTTATTTAAGTCTGGGGAGACGTCCCTTTATATATGTACTACTGTTTACTCTTATGTTTTTATTAAATTTGTTTTAGTGTTGATACCTTTGGCTTTGAGCGCCTCCCTTATTACTATTTTATCTTTCACTTTATTTTAGACAACTGCAGGGATTTTGTCTTTTAAGGGGGTGTATGGTTATCAGTTTGGCCTAGCGCACCTTTCTACCTCTCTTTTCTTTATGAAATTTTCACCATATGATCCTACCTAATGCTTTGAAATGATTGCACAGTAAATTTCAAGTCAATTAACCCCCTACTGCCCAAACCGGAGCAAATTAACCATGCCACAGCCTTTGCGATGGTCCTACCTTCCTTGGGGATTAGTTTTGATCGAAAATAAGCCTCTCTGAAGTCCTCAAGTAATCTTTGGACCCTTCACATGTATCTGCATGAAGCTGTTTGTAAAATCAACTGCGCAACTGAGGCGCGAAATTCAGGCCCCCTCCATCTTCCCTCAGGAGTTTGTGGGGCCTTCCCAAGCCAAAATAGGTGTCTAAATATATGCCATGCGGAATAAAACCCCAAAAAGTGTTTTAAATGCAATATAAAACTTGTATAATGTCAGATTATCTTAAAAAATAATCGATTGCCCCTTAAGTGTCCACCAGTGTATTGAGCCCTTTCAATAAGCCTTCCTTCTATACTAAGTCTCAGAATATGGCTTACCTTCCCCGCATGGGGATTCTGTCAGTCTTCCAGCATTAATAAGTCTTGACTAGAAAATATTGACTGAACATACCTTATAGCAGTTAAGCCTGCAAACTGTTCCCCCCAACTGAAGTTCTCTGGTACTCAACAGTCCTGCGTGGGAACAGCAATGGATTTTAGTTACAAGGTGCTAAAATCAAATTCCTCTCAGCAGAAATCTTCATCATTTTCTGCCTCAGAGTAAATAGTACAAACCGGCACTATTTTAAAATAACAAACTTTTGATTGAAGAAATAAAAAACTACAAACTAACACCACATTCCCTTTACACTCCCGTGGAGATGCTACTTGTTAGAGTGGCAAAGAGAATGACTGGGGGGGCGGAGCCTGAGGGGAGCTATATGGACAGCTCTGCTGTGTGCTCTCTTTGCCACTTCCTGTAGGGATTGAGAATATCCCACAAGGATGAATCCGTGGACTGGATACACCAATGTAAGAGAAATAAAATATTTTCGGTTCAGTGTCTCTTTATTATTTCTAACATTAAAAAATATATCTTAATGTATAAATGTATATATATATATTTAAATTAATTTAATAAATGATTGGGGTTTTTCTAAAATTTAAATCAATAGTTTACTAAGAAAATTACATTTTATCAGTGGCCTGTCAGACTATGCTTATAGAAAAGACATTCAGAGAGGTAAAAAGTATATAAATCTAACATTGTTGTTAATGGTAAAAAGGGGAATGTGTAGAAACCAAAAAATTAAACAACTTTTAGTGAAAATAAATCTGATGTTTAAAGTCACTTTAAGCACAGACAGACCCGTGCTCAAGAACATATTGAAGAACCCGCCAGAAATTTTGAAACAAAGACACATAGAAAATACATAACTCACTCATAATCACACAGCAAAGATGAAAGAAATTATCTAAGTGTTAGTTAACCCATTTAGACAAATGGTACAAGCACAGGTACCTTGGTAATGTTCTTTAAAAAACCAGTGTCCCCCTAAAACTAGAAGATGGAAAAAGAGAGGCGCACAAATGTGTGTATCGATAAGGACAATAAGAAGACTGACTGCTATTAATCTGTGCACAGGGTACTCACAATAGTGAAAAGCACACTGGTGTGCTTGTGGACACTGGCTGGTAATCAGAGCTGACCAGCTGGCTCTCTCCGGTCTGCAGCTCTCCTTGGGCGGTTAAGGCGTCTGGTAGTGAACTGCTTGTTATATATAGATTCAAGGCACAAGTTTTTCTTAAAACAAAATCTTTTTATTACAAGCTCTGCAAATGAGCCTTGAAACATCAAAGTGATTCAACAATCATGTGAAATAGCAAGTAAAAATTGCTACGCGTTTCTCGGCTCTCCTGGCCATTTCATCAGGCATACTAAACAAATTTTAAAACCGGCTTTTATTGCCGCTACTACCAGACGTAAAAAATTCACACCCCTAATAGGGGTGTGTACAAAATGGCCAATGGGGATGCAAAAGTCCAGGGGAGTGTACACACACACACACCTTTGGCCAATGGGTATGTAAAAATCCAAGGGGGTGTAAACATACACACCTTTGTTAACGTGTAAATATTTCTTTTCACTGAAGGAAAAACTTTAAGCCAATGGCGCTCGTGTATTGACTCAGGGGGTGTGTACACTGCTCTGACAAATCGTGAATGCCCATTGACAACGCTCCTATTAAATATACAATGTTAAAAATACAGATGCAGTCACCGATGATAAAAATTTTGATTGTTATTAATTATTTACACAAAGGTTTATTATATAATATATTACACAAAGGTTTATTATATAATATATGTTACCCTAAAATACAATTGATACAAGCCTTCATCTTAACCCCTTACTCTGAAATGGAAATTATAATAAAAAGTATCCTAGTGAGTCGCTAGTGGAAATGGGGAATAGTGTAGCGAATTATTAGAAGTGGCTTAAGGGAACATGATAAATATGTGCACATAAACAACTATTGTGTGCTCTATAATAATCAGTGGTAGATATCTATAATAATTATCATAGACAGCAAACCGCTGTTGTGGAAATTATTTAATATGTTGCTGTGACGAGTGCATATACAAAATAGACAGCTTTAACGCTGTTGTGGGGATTAATTTATTTATTAGTTACGGGGACAGAGTGTGATGGATAATGTTCTCGTACTAAATGTAAGTAACTTAACCTAATATAGGGGGTGTCTAAATATACGTGTAGTAGGATATCACTAGATGAAGGATGATTGACGAACGTGAGTAAATCTGATCATAATTATAATTTGTATTATTTACAACCCTATATGCAAAAACCTTAATGAATATAAAATGTAATGGGTGATGTGAAAGTGTATACAAATATACCTAAAATAATATATAAATTAATAATTAATAAGTGGGGTGACAGGACCCAATGCGTTAGTCTGGAGTTAACTATATATTATCCAATATATAGGATATGTTGACATAATATCCAGTGTGCTAATAAATGTAAATATAGAATCATGTATATATAATAACAGTGAAATATAATCTGTGACTGCATCCAAATTAAAATCATTACTATCTAAAAATAACAAACATATACACAAAAACAATCATATAATATAAAAATGTATCTATATTAAGAAATATATCGATAAAATATTAGATTTGAAAAATAATAAGGACAGGACCCAACACTGCATTGTCTTGTATCAACTATACCTCCTATATAAACTAAGGACATAGGGAATATGTGACTCACACATAATAAACATAATATATTGGTCGAGTATGGGTGCTTCAATGTGGATAGGGGAAAATATACAGATATATATAACAGATATATATATATATAAACATGTTAACCTATAGCCTAAATTATTAACACAAATGGGCTGATAACTAACTGGATGGCTATTGTCTTAAAAAGCAGCAGAATCTATAACCTCATTTAACCCATTCGGAAATAAAGAACCAAACCTATAAATCCAAAAGGTTTCCCTTTGGCGCAATTTGGTAAACCTATTGTATTTATTGGAAGCAGGGATGCTTTCAAGGGGTGTGATGGTAAAGGGGCAATTCTCTCCACTGTGTTCATGGATGTAGTGTCGAGATACACTATGCTTAATAGATTTATTCTTAATATTGCGATGATGTTCACTCCATCTGGTGCGAACATTTCGTATTGTACGCCCCAAGTATTGCAGTCCACATTTACAAGATAATATATAAATAACATATGATGAACTGCATGTCAAATTATCTTCAATATGAAATATTTCCCCAGTGGTATGTGATCTGATAGTTTTCACATGGTGTGTTATGTATTTACACATATGTCATCTTGTTTTCCCACATTTATAGACACCCTTACGACCAGTTGGGTTCCTGTATACTGTACTTTGAATTGATCTTTTTGAAATAACTACTTTACTAGGAGCCAGAGACTGTTTAATTGTGGGAGCCCTTTTGAAGACAATGTTAGGTGTACAATTAAAAATTTTCTTTAATATCGGATCTTTAAGTAAAATTGGACAGTGCTTTTGTAATACTTTTTTATACATTTAAAATTTGAATTATATTGGGTCACAAAACAAGGTTGTTTTGTTTTATCCATAGTGTCATTGGTGTTTTCAAAGTTCTTCTTAGTTTTGGAGAATGGTGGATCTATCTAATTTGCATGCTTTTTCAAACCCATTTAAGATGATGTTCAAAGGATAACCCTTTTCCTTAAATCTTTTAATTAGAATATTAGATTGTTCATGGAATTTTTCTATTGAGCTACAATTCCTCTTAATCCTACAGAATTGGCTGTATGATATGTTATTTTTCCACTGTTGGTAATGGTTACTGGTATAATGGAGAAATTCTATCTTTTCTAGTTGGAAATTAGAAGTAAATTGAATACCCATTGAATTATCATTGAGATCCAAACAAAAACAGAATTTATGTTTACCTGATAAATTACTTTCTCCAACGGTGTGTCCGGTCCACGGCGTCATCCTTACTTGTGGGATATTCTCTTCCCCAACAGGAAATGGCAAAGAGCCCAGCAAAGCTGGTCACATGATCCCTCCTAGGCTCCGCCTACCCCAGTCATTCGACCGACGTTAAGGAGGAATATTTGCATAGGAGAAACCATATGATACCGTGGTGACTGTAGTTAAAGAAAATAAATTATCAGACCTGATTAAAAAACCAGGACGGGCCGTGGACCGGACACACCGTTGGAGAAAGTAATTTATCAGGTAAACATAAATTCTGTTTTCTCCAACATAGGTGTGTCCGGTCCACGGCGTCATCCTTACTTGTGGGAACCAATACCAAAGCTTTAGGACACGGATGAAGGGAGGGAGCAAATCAGGTCACCTAAATGGAAGGCACCACGGCTTGCAAAACCTTTCTCCCAAAAATAGCCTCAGAAGAAGCAAAAGTATCAAACTTGTAAAATTTGGTAAAAGTGTGCAGTGAAGACCAAGTCGCTGCCCTACATATCTGATCAACAGAAGCCTCGTTCTTGAAGGCCCATGTGGAAGCCACAGCCCTAGTGGAAGGAGCTGTGATCCTTTCAGGAGGCTGCCATCCGGCAGTCTCGTAAGCCAATCTGATGATGCTTTTAATCCAAAAAGAGAGAGAGGTAGAAGTTGCTTTTTGACCTCTCCTTTTACCAGAATAAACAACAAACAAGGAAGATGTTTGTCTAAAATCCTTTGTAGCATCTAAATAGAATTTTAGAGCGCGAACAACATCCAAATTGTGCAACAAACGTTCCTTCTTCGAAACTGGTTTCGGACACAGAGAAGGCACGACTATCTCCTGGTTAATGTTTTTGTTAGAAACAACTTTTGGAAGAAAACCAGGTTAATACGTAAAACCACCGTATCTGCATGGAACACCAGATAAGGAGGAGAACACTGCAGAGCAGATAATTCTGAAACTCTTCTAGCAGAAGAAATTGCAACCAAAAACAAAACTTTCCAAGATAATAACTTAATATCAACGGAATGTAAGGGTTCAAACGGAACCCCCTGAAGAACTGAAAGAACTAAGTTGAGACTCCAAGGAGGAGTCAAAGGTTTGTAAACAGGCTTGATTCTAACCAGAGCCTGAACAAAGGCTTGAACATCTGGCACAGCTGCCAGCTTTTTGTGAAGTAACACAGACAAGGCAGAAATCTGTCCCATCAAGGAACTTGCAGATAATCCTTTTTCCAATCCTTCTCGAAGGAAGGATAGACTCTTAGGAATCTTAACCTTGTCCCAAGGGAATCCTTTAGATTCACACCAACAGATATATTTTTTCCAAATTTTGTGGTAAATTTTTCTAGTTACAGGCTTTCTGGCCTGAACAAGAGTATCAATAACAGAATCTGAGAACCCTCGCTTTGATAAGATCAAGCGTTCAATCTCCAAGCAGTCAGCTGGAGTGGGACCAGATTCGGATGTTCGAACGGACCTTGAACAAGAAGGTCTCGTCTCAAAGGTAGCTTCCATGGTGGAGCCGATGACATATTCACAAGATCTGCATACCAAGTCCTGCGTGGCCACGCAGGAGCTATCAAGATCACCGACGCCCTCTCCTGATTGATCCTGGCTACCAGCCTGGGGATGAGAGGAAACGGCGGGAATACATAGGCTAGTTTGAAGGTCCAAGGTGCTACTAGTGCATCTACTAGAGTCGCCTTGGGATCCCTGGATCTGGACCCGTAGCAAGGAACCTTGAAGTTCTGACGAGAGGCCATCAGATCCATGTCTGGAATGCCCCACAGTTGAGTGATTTGGGCAAAGATTTCCGGATGGAGTTCCCACTCCCCCGGATGCAATGTCTGACGACTCAGAAAATCCGCTTCCCAATTTTCCACTCCTGGGATGTGGATTGCAGACAGGTGGCAGGAGCGAGTCTCCGCCCATTGAATGATTCTGGTCACTTCTTCCATCGCCAGGGAACTCCTTGTTCCCCCCTGATGGTTGATGTACGCAACAGTCGTCATGTTGTCTGATTGAAACCGTATGAACTTGGCCCTCGCTAGCTAAGGCCAAGCCTTGAGAGCATTGAATATCGCTCTCAGTTCCAGAATATTTATCGGTAGAAGAGATTCTTCCCGAGACCAAAGACCCTGAGCTTTCAGGGATCCCCAGACCGCGCCCCAGCCCATCAGACTGGCGTCGGTCGTGACAATGACCCACTCTGGTCTGCGGGAGGTCACCCCTTGTGACAGGTTGTCCAGGGACAGCCACCAACGGAGTGAGTCTCTGGTCCTCTGATTTACTTGTATCTTCGGAGACAAGTCTGTATAGTCCCCATTCCACTGACTGAGCATACACAGTTGTAATGGTCTTAGATGAATGCGCGCAAAAGGAACTATGTCCATTGCCGCTACCATCAAACCTATCACTTCCATGCACTGCGCTATGGAAGGAAGAGGAACGGAATGAAGTATCCGACAAGAGTTTAGAAGTTTTGTTTTTCTGGTCTCTGTCAGAAAAATCCTCATTTCTAAGGAGTCTATTATTGTTCCCAAGAAGGGAACTCTTGTCGACGGAGATAGAGAACTCTTTTCCACGTTCACTTTCCATCCGTGAGATCTGAGAAAGGCCAGGACTATGTCCGTGTGAGCCTTTGCTTGAGGAAGGGACGACGCTTGAATCAGAATGTCGTCCAAGTAAGGTACTACAGCAATGCCCCTTGGTCTTAGCACCGCCAGCAGGGACCCTAGTACCTTTGAGAAAATCCTTGGAGCAGTGGCTAATCCGAAAGGAAGCGCCACGAACTGGTAATGCTTGTCCAGGAATGCGAACCTTAGGAACCGATGATGTTCCTTGTGGACAGGAATATGTAGATACGCATCCTTTAAATCCACCGTGGTCAAGAATTGACCTTCCTGGATGGAAGGATTGTTCGAATGGTTTCCATTTTGGACGATGGAACCTTGAGAAACTTGTTTAGGATCTTGAGATCTAAGATTGGTCTGAACGTTCCCTCTTTTTTGGGAACTACGAACAGATTGGAGTAGAACCCCATCCCTCGTTCTCTTAATGGAACAGGATGAATCACTTCCAGAAGATAACCTTGGGAGACTATTTCTAGCGCCCAAGGATCCAGAACATCTCTTGCCCAAGCCTGAGTGAAGAGAGAGAGTCTGCCCCCCACCAAATCCGGTCCCGGATCGGGGGCCCGCATCTCATGCTGTCTTGGGAGCAGTGGCAGGTTTCTTGGCCTGCTTTCCTTTGTTCCAGCCTTGCATAGGTCTCCAGGCTGGATTGGCTTGAGAAGTATTACCCTCCTGCTTAGAGGACGTAGCACTTGGGGCTGGTCCGTTTCTGCGAAAGGGACGAAAATTAGGTTTATTTTTGGCCTTGAAAGACCTATCCTGAGGAAGGGCGTGGCCCTTGCCCCCAGTGATATCAGAGATAATCTCTTTCAAGTCAGGGCCAAACAGTGTTTTCCCCTTGAAAGGAATGTCAAGCAATTTGTTCTTGGAAGACGCATCCGCTGACCAAGATTTTAACCAAAGCGCTCTGCGCGCCACAATAGCAAACCCAGAATTTTTCGCCGCTAACCTAGCCAATTGCAAGGTGGCGTCTAGGGTGAAAGAATTAGCCAATTTAAGAGCACGAATTCTGTCCATAATCTCCTCATAAGAAGAAGAATTACTAATAATCGCCTTTTCTAGCTCATCGAACCAGAAACACGCGGCTGTAGTGACAGGGACAATGCATGCAATTGGTTGTAGAAGGTAACCTTGCTGAACAAACATCTTTTTTAGCAAACCTTCTAATTTTTTATCCATAGGATCTTGGAAAGCACAACTATCTTCTATGGGTATAGTGGCGCGCTTGTTTAGAGTAGAAACCGCCCCCTCGACCTTGGGGACTGTCTGCCATAAGTCCTTTCTGGGGTCGACTATAGGAAACAATTTTTTAAATATGGGGGGAGGTACGAAAGGTATACCGGGCCTGTCCCATTCTTTATTAACAATGTACGCCACCCGCTTGGATATAGGAAAAGCTTCGGGGGGCCCCGGGGCCTCTAGGAACTTGTCCATTTTACATAGTGTTTCTGGAATGACCAGATAATCACAATCATCCAAATTGGATAACACCTCCTTAAGTAGAGCGCGGAGATGTTCCAACTTAAATTTAAAAGTAATCACATCAGGTTCAGCTTGTTGAGAAATTTTTCCTGAATCTGAAATTTCTCCCTCAGACAAAACCTCCCTGGCCCCCTCAGACTGGTGTAGGGGCCCTTCAGAAACAATATCATCAGCATCCTCATGCTCTTCAGTATTTTCTAAAACAGAGCAGTCGCGCTTTCGCTGATAAGTGGGCATATTGGCTAAAATGTTTTTGATAGAATTATCCATTACAGCCGTTAATTGTTGCATAGTAAGGAGTATTGGCGCGCTAGATGTACTAGGGGCCTCCTGTATGGGCAAGACTGGTGTAGACGAAGGAGGGGATGATGCAGTACCATGCTTACTCCCCTCACTTGAGGAATCATCTTGGGCATCATTTTTACTAAATTTTTTATGACATAAATCACATCTATTTAAATGAGAAGGAACCTTGGCTTCCCCACAGTCAGAACACAATCTATCTGGTAGTTCAGACATGTTAAACAGGCATAAACTTGATAACAAAGCACAAAAAACGTTTTAAAATAAAACCGTTACTGTCACTTTAAATTTTAAACTGAACACACTTTATTACTGCAATTGCGAAAAAGTATGAAGGAATTGTTCAAAATTCACCAAAATTTCACCACAGTGTCTTAAAGCCTTAAAAGTATTGCACACCAAATTTGGAAGCTTTAACCCTTAAAATAACGGAACCGGAGCCGTTTTTATATTTAACCCCTTTACAGTCCCTGGAATCTGCTTTGCTGAGACCCAACCAAGCCCAAAGGGGAATACGATACCAAATGATGCCTTCAGAAAGACTTTTCTATGTATCAGAGCTCCACACACATGCAGCTGCATGCCATGCTGTTCTCAAAAACAAGTGCGCCATACCGGCGCGAAAATGAGGCTCTGACTATGATTAGGGAAAGCCCCTATAGAATAAAGTGTCTAAAACAGTGCCTGCCGATATTATTTTACAAAAAATACCCAGATTAAATGATTCCTCAAGGCTAAATATGTGTAAATATGATCGATTTAGCCCAGAAAATGTCTACAGTCTTAATAAACCCTTGTGAAGCCCTTATTTACTGTCTGAATAAAAATGGCTTACCGGATCCCATAGGGAAAATGACAGCTTCCAGCATTACATCGTCTTGTTAGAATGTGTCATACCTCAAGCAGCAAAAGACTGCTCACTGTTCCCCCAACTGAAGTTAATTCCTCTCAACAGTCCTGTGTGGAACAGCCATGGATTTTAGTAACGGTTGCTAAAATCATTTTCCTCATACAAACAGAAATCTTCATCTCTTTTCTGTTTCAGAGTAAATAGTACATACCAGCACTATTTTAAAATAACAAACTCTTGATTGAATAATAAAAACTACAGTTAAACACTAAAAAACTCTAAGCCATCTCCGTGGAGATGTTGCCTGTACAACGGCAAAGAGAATGACTGGGGTAGGCGGAGCCTAGGAGGGATCATGTGACCAGCTTTGCTGGGCTCTTTGCCATTTCCTGTTGGGGAAGAGAATATCCCACAAGTAAGGATGACGCCGTGGACCGGACACACCTATGTTGGAGAAATAGTTTGGCCTCTTCTACTGTCCCTTTAAAAATGAAAATCGAATCATCTATGTACCGGCCATAGAACACCAGGTTTGCCCTCCAGTTTGAGTTATAGATATATTTATCTTCAAAATAACCCATGAATAAATTTGCAAAACTTGGGGCAAACCTGGTGCCCATGGCCGTACCTTTAACCTGTAAATAAAAATTGTCTAAAAATGAAAAATAACATAATTTATGCTTACCTGATAAATTCCTTTCTCCTGTAGTGTAGTCAGTCCACGGGTCATCATTACTTCTGGGATATTAACTCCTCCCCAACAGGAAGTGCAAGAGGATCACCCAAGCAGAGCTGCTATATAGCTCCTCCCCTCTACGTCACACCCAGTCATTCGACCGAGAACCAAACGAGAAAGGAGAAACTATAGGGTGCAGTGGTGACTGGAGTATAATTTAAAAATTTAGGCCTGCCATAAAAAACAGGGCGGGCCGTGGACTGACTACACTACAGGAGAAAGGAATTTATCAGGTAAGCATAAATTATGTTTTCTCCTGTTAAGTGTAGTCAGTCCACGGGTCATCATTACTTCTGGGATACCAATACCAAAGCTAAAGTACACGGATGACGGGAGGGACAGGCAGGATCTTTATACGGAAGGGACCACTGCCTGAAGAACCTTTCTCCCAAAAACAGCCTCCGAAGAAACAAAAGTGTCAAATTTGTAAAATTTGGAAAAAGTATGAAGAGAAGACCAAGTTGCAGCCTTGCAAATCTGTTCAACAGAGGCCTCGTTCTTAAAGGCCCAAGTGGAAGCCACAGCTCTAGTGGAATGAGCTGTAATTCTTTCAGGAGGCTGCTGTCCAGCAGTCTCATAGGCTAAACGTATTATGCTACGAAGCCAAAAAGAGAGAGAGGTAGCAGAAGCTTTTTGACCTCTCCTCTGTCCAGAATAAACGACAAACAGGGAAGAAGTTTGGCGAAAATCTTTAGTTGCCTGTAAATAAAATTTCAGGGCACGGACTACATCTAGATTGTGCAGAAGTCGTTCCTTCTTTGAAGAAGGATTAGGACACAATGATGGCACAACAATCTCTTGATTGATATTCTTGTTAGTGACAACCTTAGGTAAGAACCCAGGTTTAGTACGCAGAACTACCTTATCTGAATGAAAAATCAGATACGGAGAATCACAATGTAAGGCTGATAACTCAGAGACTCTACGAGCCGAGGAAATAGCCATTAAAAACAGAACTTTCCAAGATAACAGCTTGATATCAATGGAATGAAGGGGTTCAAACGGAACACCCTGTAAAACGTTAAGAACTAAATTTAAGCTCCATAGGGGAGCAACAGTTTTAAACACAGGCTTAATCCTGGCCAAAGCCTGGCAAAAAGCCTGAACGTCTGGAACTTCTGACAGACGTTTGTGTAAAAGAATGGACAGAGCTGAGATCTGTCCCTTTAAGGAACTAGCAGATAAACCCTTTTCTAAACCCTCTTGTAGAAAAGACAATATCCTAGGAATCCTAACCTTACTCCATGAGTAACTCTTGGATTCGCACCAATGTAAGTATTTACGCCATATTTTATGGTAAATCTTTCTGGTAACAGGTTTCCTAGCCTGTATTAAGGTATCAATAACTGACTCCGAAAAACCACGCTTTGATAAAATCAAGCGTTCAATTTCCAAGAAGTCAGCTTCAGAGAAATTAGATTTTGATGTTTGAAAGGACGCTGAATTAGAAGGTCCTGTCTCAGAGGCAGAGACCAAGGTGGACAGGATGACATGTCCACTAGATCTGCATACCAGGTCCTGCGTGGCCACGCAGGCGCTATTAGAATTACCGATGCTCTTTCCTGTTTGATCCTGGCAATCAATCGAGGAAGCATCGGGAAGGGTGGAAACACATAGGCCATCCCGAAGGTCCAAGGTGCTGTCAAAGCATCTACCAGGACTGCTCCCGGGTCCCTGGACCTGGACCCGTAACAAGGAAGCTTGGCGTTCTGGCGAGACGCCATGAGATCTATCTCTGGTTTGCCCCAAAGTCGAAGTATTTGGGCAAAGACCTCCGGATGAAGTTCCCACTCCCCCGGATGAAAAGTCTGACGACTTAGGAAATCCGCCTCCCAGTTCTCCACTCCAGGAATGTGGATCGCTGACAGGTGGCAAGAGTGAGACTCTGCCCAGCGAATTATCTTTGATACTTCCATCATCGCTAGGGAGCTTTTTGTCCCTCCTTGATGGTTGATGTAAGCTACAGTCGTAATGTTGTCCGACTGAAACCTGATGAACCCCCGAGATGTTAACTGAGGCCAAGCCAGAAGGGCATTGAGAACCACTCTCAATTCCAGAATGTTTATTGGAAGGAGACTCTCCTCCTGAGTCCATGATCCCTGAGCCTTCAGGGAATTCCAGACAGCGCCCCAACCTAGTAGGCTGGCGTCTGTTGTTACAATTGTCCAATCTGGTCTGCTGAATGGCATCCCCCTGGACAGATGTGGCCGAGAAAGCCACCATAGAAGAGAATTTCTGGTCTCTTGATCCAGATTCAGAGTAGGGGACAAATCTGAGTAATCCCCATTCCACTGACTTAGCATGCACAATTGCAGCGGTCTGAGATGTAGGCGTGCAAAGGGTACTATGTCCATTGCCGCTACCATTAAGCCGATTACCTCCATGCATTGAGCCACTGACGGGTGTTGAATGGAATGAAGGACACGGCAAGCATTTTGAAGCTTTGTTAACCTGTCTTCTGTCAGGTAAATCTTCATTTCTACAGAATCTATAAGAGTCCCCAAGAAGGGAACTCTTGTGAGTGGTAAGAGAGAACTCTTCTCTTCGTTCACCTTCCACCCATGCGACCTTAGAAATGCCAGTACTAACTCTGTATGAGACTTGGCAGTTTGAAAGCTTGACGCTTGTATCAGAATGTCGTCTAGGTACGGAGCCTCCGAAATTCCTCGCGGTCTTAGTACCGCCAGAAGAGAGCCCAGAACCTTTGTGAAGATTCTTGGAGCCGTAGCCAACCCGAATGGAAGAGCTACAAACTGGTAATGCCTGTCTAGGAAGGCAAACCTTAGATACCGGTAATGATCTTTGTGAATCGGTATATGAAGGTAGGTATCCTTTAAATCCACTGTGGTCATGTACTGACCCTTTTGGATCATGGGTAAGATTGTCCGAATAGTTTCCATTTTGAACGATGGAACTCTTAGGAATTTGTTTAGAATCTTTAAATCCAAGATTGGTCTGAAGGTTCCTTCTTTCTTGGGAACCACAAACAGATTTGAGTAAAACCCTTGTCCGTGTTCCGACCGCGGAACCGGAAGGATCACTCCCATTAGTAAAAGATCTTGTACACAGCGTAGAAACGCCTCTTTCTTTATCTGGTTTGTTGACAACCTTGAAAGATGAAATCTCCCTTTTGGGGGAGAGGCTTTGAAATCCAGAAGATATCCCTGAGATATGATCTCTAACGCCCAGGGATCCTGGACATCTCTTGCCCAAGCCTGGGCGAAGAGAGAAAGTCTGCCCCCCACTAGATCCGTTCCCGGATCGGGGGCCCTCACTTCATGCTGTCTTAGGGGCAGTAGCAGGTTTTCTGGCCTGCTTGCCCTTGTTCCAGGACTGGTTAGGTTTCCAGCCTTGTCTGTAGCGAGCAACAGCTCCTTCCTGTTTTGGTGCAGAGGAAGTTGATGCTGCTCCTGCCTTGAAGTTACGAAAGGCACGAAAATTAGACTGTCTAGCCCTAGGTTTGGCTCTGTCTTGAGGCAGGGCATGGCCTTTACCTCCTGTAATGTCAGCGATAATTTCTTTCAAACCGGGCCCGAATAAGGTCTGCCCTTTGAAAGGTATGTTAAGTAATTTAGATTTAGAAGTAATATCAGCTGACCAGGATTTTAGCCACAGCGCTCTGCGCGCCTGAATGGCGAATCCGGAATTCTTAGCCGTAAGTTTAGTTAAATGTACTACGGCATCTGAAATAAATGAATTAGCTAGCTTAAGGGTTTTAAGCTTGTGTGTAATCTCATCTAATGGAGCTGAGTCAAGAGTCTCTTCCAGAGACTCAAACCAAAATGCTGCTGCAGCCGTGACAGGCGCAATGCATGCAAGGGGTTGCAATATAAAACCTTGTTGAACAAACATTTTCTTAAGGTAACCCTCTAACTTTTTATCCATTGGATCTGAAAAGGCACAGCTATCCTCCACCGGGATAGTGGTACGCTTAGCTAAAGTAGAAACTGCTCCCTCCACCTTAGGGACCGTTTGCCATAAGTCCCGTGTGGTGGCGCCTATAGGAAACATCTTTCTGAATATAGGAGGGGGTGAGAAAGGCACACCGGGTCTATCCCACTCCTTAGTAACAATTTCAGTAAGTCTCTTAGGTATTGGAAAAACGTCAGTACTCGACGGTACCGCAAAATATTTATCCAACCTACACATTTTCTCTGGTATTGCAACTGTGTTACAATCATTCAGAGCCGCTAACACCTCCCCCCTAGTAATACACTGAGGTTTTCCAGCTTAAACTTAAAATTTGAAATGTCTGAATCCAGTTTATTTGGATCAGATCCGTCACCCGCAGAATGAAGCTCTCCGTCCTCATGTTCTGCAAATTGTGACGCAGTATCTGACATGGCCCTAATATTATCAGCGCACTCTGTTCTCACCCCAGAGTGATCTCGCTTACCTCTAAGTTCTGGCAATTTAGACAAAACTTCAGTCATAACATTAGCCATGTCCTGTAGTGTGATTTGTAATGGCCGCCCTGAAGTACTCGGCGTTACAATATCACGCACCTCCCGAGCGGGAGATGCAGGTACTGACACGTGAGGCAAGTTAGTCGGCATAACTTCCCCCTCGTTGTTTGGTGAATGATGTTCAATTTGTACAGATTGACTTTTATTTAAAGTAGCATCAATGCAATTAGTACATAAATTTCTATTGGGCTCCACCTTGGCTTTTGCACATATAGCACAGAGATATTCCTCTGAGTCAGACATGTTTAACAAACTAGCAATGAAACTAGCAAGCTTGGAAATACTTTTCACTCAAATTACCAGTAATATGGAAAACGCACTGTGCCTTTAAGAAGCACAGAAAAAAATTATGACAGTTGAATAACAATGAACCGGAGAAATTATAAAAACCAAATTTTTCCCGGTAAATGCATAAATTTAGCAAAGGATTTCCCCCATTAGTAATGGATAACTAACCCTTAAATAGCAGAAAAAAATGTACAAAATATAAACTTTTTTATCACAGTCAAAGCACAATCTCACAGGTCTGCTGTGAGTGATTACCTCCCTCAAAATAATTTTTGAAGACCCTTGAGCTCTGTAGAGACGATCCGGATCATGCAGGGAGAGAAACAGACTTTTGATTGAATTTTTGATGCGTAGCAAAAGCGCCAAAATAGGCCCCTCCCCCTCACACACAGCAGTGAGGGAAGTTCAGTAAACTGTCTTAAATTAAAATAAACGACAGCCAAGTGGAAAAACAGTGCCCAAAACAATTTTTCACCCAGTACCTCAGATAATTAAACAATTTAGCATGCCAGCAAAAACGTTTAAAATCAAATAACATGAAATGTCATTAAACAGCCTGTTGCTAGACGTCCCCACTGCAAGTTAGGCTAAAAATTATATGCATATAGTATTACCCAGAGAAGTGCCATTCCCCAGAATACTGAAGTTTACATATATATACATAACAGCCTGATACCAGTTGCTACTACTGCATTTAAGGCTGAACTTACATTATATCGGTATTGGCAGTATTTTCTTAGTCAATTCCATTCCTCAGAAAATAATATACTGCAACATACCTCTTTGCAGGTGAACCTGCCCGCTGTCCCCTGATCTGAAGTTTACCTCACTCCTCAGAATGGCCGAGAACAGCAAAATGAATCTTAGCTACGCCGGCTAAAATCATCCAAAAACTCAGGTAGATTCTTCTTCAAATTCTACCTGAGAAGGAACAACACACTCCGGTGCTGTTTTAAAATAACAAACTTTTGATTGAAGGAATAAAAACTAAGTATAATCACCACAGTCCTCTCACACATCCTATCTATTAGTTGGGTGCAAGAGAATGACTGGGTGTGACGTAGAGGGGAGGAGCTATATAGCAGCTCTGCTTGGGTGATCCTCTTGCACTTCCTGTTGGGGAGGAGTTAATATCCCAGAAGTAATGATGACCCGTGGACTGACTACACTTAACAGGAGAAAATTATGTTTCAGTATAAATTCAATAAGTGTCAAAATGTATTCCTTTTGGATAATAGGCATATAAATGTCGTCATCCAGGTAATATTTCGTAGTAAAAAGACCCAATTCATGAGAAATATTGGAATAAAGGGCACTCACACCTGAAATTACCCAAATAACATCCTTACTCTGTTTCAAATCCTTGATTTTATATAGTAGATCTGTGGTATCTCGGATAAAAGATGGTAGATTTTGGACATATATTTGAAGGAATCTATCAATATATTGTGACAATTTATCGGTAAGGCTGTTAATGCCTGCGATAATGGGCCGACCTGGGGGTTTGAAGTGATCTTTATGAATTTTGGGGAGATGGTAGTAGTATGGCATCGAAGGATGTATAGGAGTTGAAAATTTCCTTTCTTTAGTGTTCAAAATGCCCATACTACTACCATCCTCCAAAATCTGCAATAATTTTTGTAGAAATACCTGTGTGGGATCTTTCTCTAATTTTCCACTTTAAAAAGGATGTTCTGGGCCTTACTTACAGAGGCCTAGATTTAGAGTTCGGCGGTAGCCGTCAAAACCAGCGTTAGAGGCTCCTAACGCTGGTTTTGGGCGCCCGCTGGTATTTGGAGTCAGTGATTAAAGGGTCTAACGCTCACTTTACAGCCGCGACTTTTCCATACCGCAGATCCCCCTACGCCATTTGCGTAGCCTATATTTTCAATGGGATCTTTTTAACGCCGGTATTTAGAGTCGTTTCTGCAGTGAGCGTTAGAGCTCTAACGACAAGATTCCAGCCGCCTGAAAATAGCAGGAGTTAAGAGCTTTCTGGCTAACGCCGGTTTATAAAGCTCTTAACTACTGTACCCTAAAGTACACTAACACCCATAAACTACCTATGTACCCCTAAACCGAGGTCCCCCCACATCGCCGCCACTCGATTAAAATTTTTAACCCCTAATCTGCCGACCGCCACCTACGTTATACTTATGTACCCCTAATCTGCTGCCCCTAACCCCGCCGACCCCTATATTATATTTATTAACCCCTAACTTGCCCCCCACAACGTCGCCGCCAGCTACTTAAAATAATTAACCCCTAATCTTCCGACCGCAAATCGCCGCAACCTACGTTATCCCTATGTACCCCTAATCTGCTGCCCCTAACATCGCCGACCCATATGTTATATTTATTAACCCCTAATCTGCCCCCCACAACGTCGCCGACACCTACCTACACTTATTAACCCCTAATCTGCCGAGCGGACCTGAGCGCTACTATAATAAAGTTATTAACCCCTAATCCGCCTCACTAACCCTATCATAAATAGTATTAACCCCTAATCTGCCCTCCCTAACATCGCCGACACCTACCTTCAATTATTAACCCCTAATCTGCCGACCGGAGCTCACCGCTATTCTAATAAATGTATTAACCCCTAAAGCTAAGTCTAACCCTAACACTAACACCCCCCTAAGTTAAATATAATTTTTATCTAACGAAATAAATTAACTCTTATTAAATAAAAGATTCCTATTTAAAGCTAAATACTTACCTGTAAAATAAATCCTAATATAGCTACAATATAAATTACATTTATATTATAGCTATTTTAGGATTAATATTTATTTTACAGGTAACTTTGTATTTATTTTAACCAGGTACAATAGCTATTAAATAGTTAAGAACTATTTAATAGTTACCTAGTTAAAATAATTACAAATTTACCTGTAAAATAAATCCTAACCTAAGATATAATTAAACCTAACACTACCCTATCAATAAAATAATTAAATAAACTACCTACAATTACCTACAATTAACCTAACACTACACTATCAATAAATTAATTAAACACAATTGCTACAAATAAATACAATTAAATAAACTATCTAAAGTACAAAAAATAAAAAAGAACTAAGTTACAGAAAATAAAAAAATATTTACAAACATAAGAAAAATATTACAACAATTTTAAACTAATTACACCTACTCTAAGCCCCCTAATAAAATAACAAAGACCCCCAAAATAAAAAATTCCCTACCCTATTCTAAAATACAAATATTACAAGCTCTTTTACCTTACCAGCCCTGAACAGGGCCCTTTGCGGGGCATGCCCCAAGAATTTCAGCTCTTTTGCCTGTAAAAAAAAACATACAATACCCCCCCCCCAACATTACAACCCACCACCCACATACCCCTAATCTAACCCAAAACCCCCTTAAATAAACCTAACACTAATCCCCTGAAGATCTTCCTACCTTGTCTTCACCATACCAGGTTCACCGATCCGTCCTGGCTCCAAGATCTTCATCCAACCCAAGCGGGGGTTGGCGATCCATAATCCGGTGCTCCAAAGTCTTCCTCCTATCCGGCAAGAAGAGGACATCCGGACCGGCAAACATCTTCTCCAAGCGGCATCTTCTATGTTCTTCCATCCGATGACGACCGGCTCCATCTTGAAGACCTCCAGCGCGGATCCATCCTCTTCTTCCGACGACTAGACGACGAATGACGGTTCCTTTAAGGGACGTCATCCAAGATGGCGTCCCTCGAATTCCGATTGGCTGATAGGATTCTATCAGCCAATCGGAATTAAGGTAGGAATTTTCTGATTGGCTGATGGAATCAGCTAATCAGAATCAAGTTCAATCCGATTGGCTGATCCAATCAGCCAATCAAATTGAGCTCGCATTCTATTGGCTGTTCCGATCAGCCAATAGAATGCGAGCTCAATCTGATTGTATTTATTTGTAGCAATTGTGTTTAATTAATTTATTGATAGTGTAGTGTTAGGTTAATTGTAGGTAATTGTAGGTAGTTTATTTAATTATTTTATTGATAGGGTAGTGTTAGGTTTAATTATATCTTAGGTTAGGATTTATTTTACAGGTAAATTTGTAATTATTTTAACTAGGTAACTATTAAATAGTTCTTAACTAGTTAATAGCTATTGTACCTGGTTAAAATAAATACAAAGTTACCTGTAAAATAAATATTAATCCTAAAATAGCTATAATATAAATGTAATTTATATTGTAGCTATATTAGGATTTATTTTACAGGTAAGTATTTAGCTTTAAATAGGAATCTTTTATTTAATAAGAGTTAATTTATTTCGTTAGATAAAAATTATATTTAACTTAGGGGGGTGTTAGTGTTAGGGTTAGACTTAGCTTTAGGGGTTAATACATTTATTAGAATAGCGGTGAGCTCCGGTCGGCAGATTAGGGGTTAATAATTGAAGTTAGGTGTCGGCGATGTTAGGGAGGGCAGATTAGGGGTTAATACTATTTCTGATAGGGTTAGTGAGGCGGATTAGGGGTTAATACATTTATTATAGTAGCGCTCAGGTCCGCTCGGCAGATTAGGGGTTAATAAGTGTAGGTAGGTGTCGGCGACGTTGTGGGGGGCAGATTAGGGGTTAATAAATATAACATAGGGGTCGGCGATGTTAGGGCAGCAGATTAGGGGTACATAGGGATAACGTAGGTGGCGGCGGTTTACGGAGCGGCAGATTAGGGGTTAAAAGTGTAATGCAGGGGTCAGCGATAGCGGGGGCGGCAGATTAGGGGTTAATAAGTGTAAGGTTAGGGGTGTTTAGACTCGGGGTACATGTTAGGGTGTTAGGTGCAGACGTAGGAAGTGTTTCCCCATAGGAAACAATGGGGCTGCGTTAGGAGCTGAACGCTGCTTTTTTGCAGGTGTTAGGTTTTTTTTCAGCTCAAACAGCCCCATTGTTTCCTATGGGAGAATCGTGCACGAGCACGTTTTTGAGGCCGGCCGCGTCCGTAAGCAACTCTGGTATCGAGAGTTGCATTTGCGGTAAAAATGCTCTACGCTCCTTTTTTGGAGCCTAACGCAGCATTTGTTTGAACTCTCGATACCAGAGTTAAATTTATGGTGCGGCCAGAAAAAAACCCGCGGAGCGTTAACAGCCCTTTTACCGCCGAACTCTAAATCTAGGCCATAGTCTCTGTAATCTTTCAGGACAATGCCACTCCCCTTGTCCGCCTGTCTGATCACCAGGGAAGAATCATTGGCTAAAGATTTAAGAGCTCTTTCCTCGTTAGGCCATAATTTCTTGTGTTTATTGGGAAATCTAGGTAATTTGTCAAAATCTTCCATCACTAATTGCTGAAAAAGATCAATATATGTTACATCATCCTTAGGAGGATTAAAGTTTGATGGTAACGCCAAAGGGGTATGTCATATATTATTATTATATAATAAACCTTTGTGTAATATATTAAATAAAAAACCTTTGTGTAATATATTATATAATAAACCTTTGTGTAATATATTATATAATAAACCTTTGTGTAATATATTATATAATAAACCTTTGTGTAATATATTATATAATAAACCTTTGTGTAATATATTATATAATAAACCTTTGTGTAATATATTATATAATAAACCTTTGTGTAATATATTATATAATAAACCTTTGTCTAAATAATTAATCACAATCAAAATTGTTATCATCGGTGACTGCATCTGTATTTTTAACATTGTATATTAAATAGGAGCGTTGTCAATGGGCATTCACGATTTGTCAGAGCAGTGTACACCCCCCCTGAGTCAATACACGAGCACCATTGGCTTAAAGTTTTTCCTTCAGTGAAAATAAATATTTACACGTTAGCAAAGGTGTGTATGTTTACACCCCCCTGGATTTTTACATACCCATTGGCCAAAGGTGTGTGTGTGTACACTCCCCTGGACTTTTGCATCCCCATTGGCCATTTTGTACACACCCCTATTAGGGGTGTGAATTTTTTACGTCTGGTAGGGGCGGCAATAAAAGCCGGTTTAAAAATTTGTTTAGTATGCCTGATGAAACGGCCAGGAGAGCCGAGAAACACGTAGCAATTTTTACTTGCTATTTCACATGCTTGTTGAATCACTTTGATGTTTCAAGGCTCATTTGCAGAGCTTGTAATAAAAAGTTTTTGTTTTAAGAAAAACTTGTGCCTTGAATCTATATATAACAAGCAGTTCACTACCAGACGCCTTAACCGCCCAAAGAGAGCTGCAGACCGGAGAGAGCCAGCTGGTCAGCTCTGATTACCAGCCAGTGTCCACAAGCACACCAGTGTGCTTTTCACTATTGTGAGTACCCTGTGCACAGATTAATAGCAGTCTGTCTTCTTATTGTCCTTATCGATACACACATTTGTGCGCCTCTCTTTTTCCATCTTCTAGAAGTCACTTTTTCCTGCTGGGTAAAGTTTGGAGGGTGCGGCCAGATGAAGTGAGATTTTTCAAGTGAACATTTGGGACTTACTACAACGCTACTTCACATCAGAATGTCCTTTATTTGATGTCAGTGGACTTTGCACATTGAAGTAGAAAACATCATTCGTTAATGAGGTTCCATTTTCCATTATTCAAATGTTTATCATTTCTGTATAAGATACATCATTGTCTTATGTAAGATATTTGCAATACATTTGTATATATATGTTTCATTATTTTATATAATATTTTATTCAGTATTTTAACACCGTACATTCATATTGTCAATAGCGCCCTCTGGTGACTAAGGTCACTTTTTTCCCCCTAAAACTGCCAGACAATGTAAGTTATAAATCCCAAAAAAATGTGAAGAAATGAAGGGTGCACATGTAAATAAACCTTCTATTTCTCAATATTTATAAGAAAAGAGAGTGCAAAAGAGAGAGATTGTGAGAGAGATTGTGAGAGAGATTGTGAGAGAGAGACACACATGTATTGATTTATAAACCTGTAGTGCATTGATGCTACTTCCAGAAATGATACCAAGATTTTTTTTTATATATATTTTTTATATTAGTTTAATGTGACAGTGAAATAAAAAATAAAGGAATATCTATAAATAATTGTTTGAACTTCATATAGATAACATTGAACTCATGCACGTTAAGTTATCCTGAAGATAACAGTGATTGGCTAAAATGCAAGTCTGCCTAAAGAACTGAAATAAGGGGGCAGTTTGAAAAAGCCAAGATAGAAGCTAAACACGTATTCAAAAATATTACTTGTTATAGCTTTACAAATAACAGAGTCAAGTGTACATCTCAATTTTTTTTTTATTTAAAGACATTTTATTAAACATGTGTTTCATCAACTTTACATTGAACAATTGCAACATTTGCCAAAATTAACCACTTTCAATCAATGGCTTTACAATGATATACAATATCATTTGGTCGATATTGAAATGACAATATTTGCTCAAACTTAATCCAAAATATATAATCTTTTGGATTAAAAAGTAATACTGTAAAATAAAAACTGTATGTTGCACAGTCAACATTATTGCCCAAAAACCGCCTGAATATAGTCTGTTCAAGCTTGGACTCCCAGAGCATCATACTCCAGGAATGGATCTATATATTGTCCATACTCCTGGTTATCCAAGCTCTTCAGATCTATATCAGGGATTTTTAGGGCAATGTTATGCAACATACAGCAAATCATAAAAATTAAGGAGACTTTGGAGGGGGCGTACTGAAGAACACCACCAGAGATGTCCAAGCAGCGGAAACGGCTCTTCAATACGCCAAAGGTGCGCTCAATCACCGATCTGGTGGCAATGTGTGCCTGGTTGTAGCGCACCTCTTCCACTCCTTTGGGGTTTTTGACGGTTGTGAACAGCCACGGAAGACACGAATATCCAGAATCATCTGCGTAAACAAAATAGATAATTGACATTAGCAATCAGAATGATTAAAATATATCATATACATATGTTAGAGTATCTAAGAGATATTTACTTATCAGGATTCCCTCTGGCATTTGGACCTCCTGGAACCGATGGTAGATGACCGAATTCTGGAGGATGAAGGAATCATGGTTGCAGCCAGGAAGTCCGGAGCGTACACTCATTATCCTCAACCTGGCGTCACAGATGACCTGGATATTCATCGAGTGGTTGAATTTCCTTTCCCGGTATGGCTTCTCTGTACCCCTGGGAGGCTGCACCAAGACAGTGGTGCAGTCTATGGCCCCAAAAACCCTTGGCAATCCAGCCCTTAGGTAGAACTGGAGCTTGACAGCATGCCGCTCCTCCGGTGTATTTGGGAAGTGGACATGATGGACTAGGCGTTGGTGCAAAGCATTCAGGACAACCTTCAGATGATGTGAGAAGGTTGCCTGGCTCATAACTAAACCTACAGCTGTCACAGCCTGGAATGATCCAGTTGCCAAGAAATAGAGGACCGATAGCAATTTCAACATCCCAGGGATTGCCCTAGTTCTTTCAGTGAGTGGCTTGAAAGAGAGTCCTTGATTTCGACATAGAGCCTCTCAATAGAGGCCCTATCTAGTCGAAATCTACGGATCACCTATCGGTCACTGAGGGCATGAAGAGCAACCCTAGGCAGGAAACCCCTTGGCACTCGCTGGCGTCTTTGTTGTCACACCGCAGCCATCAACACCCGTCTTTCACTGCAACTCCTTAAGAATAGTAACAATTGGACAGCATTGAGTATATCCATGCTCAAACTAATAATGAAATAAAGTGATTGAAGAGCCCCTTTTATAATGCCTAGTTTCACAGCTGTGAATGATTTTAGTAATTGGATAAATGATGCGCCAAACATTACCTAACAAATGACTTGCACATTTTGATTATTCTCGCGTCATTTTACGAGCAATTAATTGAATAATTTATTCAAAAAATCGACTTTTCGTTATTTCTTGCGTCATTTGACGATCACGATGGGATTTCCATATAAATGTCTGATTAGGCCATCCAGGTGTGTTTATCAGCTGTAGGAAATGCAGGTGTGTTTGTTCAATTAACTAAATTAATTATGAAAAACACATGAGTATTTCACTCTAGTTTAATTCATATTTCTGAATTTTCTGTGTTTGGATGGCAGCATTGTGAAGGTTAAAAGGTCAGTGATTACTGTGTTTTTAAGATTACATATTAAATAAATATAGTGTTGTATTAACATTTGCAAAGCTAAGTAACAAAAAGAATGCAATGTCGAACATTATATGAAATATTGTTTGATATCCTTTATGTGATTCCTAATACCATTTACAAATCATTTCAATGTATTTTGAAAGCGCAAAGTAAATGAGCAAAAGACAAATTTTAAAGAGCATTTTAGCTCCAAAAAAGGATCCTAGCAACTGAATGAAAACCGTGACATTGTTTATTATAAAAGTAATATGCGTGACTGACCTTTTAAGCCTCCACAACGCTGCCATACAAACATAAAATCAGAGTTCATGTCATTACTATGTAAATATGCAGCTGTTGTGCATAATTGATTGATAGCATAATTGTTGTGCAGTGTTTTCATTCTCTTGCTATCTGTGACAGACCCCTCTGTCAACCTCCCTACGGATTATGGATTTGGGCATTATGTTAAGTCACCCTGTGCCCATTATAGGTACAGGGTGCAAATCCAACAGTACTGGAGGGGTTAACTTCAGTTTTGAGTAACTGTTAGTTTTGAGTAACTGTATTGTCTAAGACAGTTGTTGCTAGCAGTTGTAGTTGTTGCACCAGTTTTAAGCAGTGGCTAGAAGCAAAATAAATAGCTGATTTAGACAAACTTGGACTGAATTATTTAGACGACATCTTTAAAATAAGGATGTCTCTGCCTAACTAAAAGATATTGCGGATCGTACTGCCTCTCCGCTACAATTGGTGGCAAGCGACAGGTTATTCCTCATAGCCCAGAAGAGCAACTACACATCCGGACCTAATGTGAATACAGTATGAAAGGCTGAAAAGAGCCACCCTTAAAGATCTGCTAGAACAACGGAGCAGACAAGCCAGTAACCTCAGGAAGAGGGAGATTATTACAATACTGACCGAGATGGACGGAGTACCAGGCGAAGGAACCAATGAGCCCAGCATATCAGACAGAACTCCCGAAGAAACAAGCTTTGACCGGGCGGTTAAAATAAGACTGGCACATTATGGCCCCAACCCGACTGCCGAAATTATTGACCGGGTCATAGCAGCTGTTGATGCCAACCTACTTTGCCAAAGCAGCGCTGCAGCAGCCCAAGTCACAGCAACCCCAGTGGAAAAGAGAAAGGTACATTTTGCAGCTTTTCAAAAACTTCCTGGAAAAAGAAGGAGAGATTGATGGGTACCTTGCGGATTTTGAGAGGCAATGTGCCCTACACAAGGTACCCTCAGAGGACTGGGTCACGATATTATCCGGAAAAACATAATTTATGTAAGAACTTACCTGATAAATTCATTTCTTTCATATTGGCAAGAGTCCATGAGCTAGTGACATATAGGATATACAATCCTACCAGGAGGGGCAAAGTTTCTCAAACCTCAAAATGCCTATAAATACACCCCTCACCACACCCACAATTCAGTTTAACGAATAGCCAAGCAGTGGGGTGATAAAGAAAGGAGTAGAAAGCATCAACAAAGGAAATTTGGAAATAATTGTGCTTTATACAAAAAATCATAACCACCATAAAAACCATAAAAAGGGTGGGCCTCATGGACTCTTGCCAATATGAAAGAAATTAATTTATCAGGTAAGTTCTTACATAAATTATGTTTTCTTTCATGTAATTGGCAAGAGTCCATGAGCTAGTGACATATGGGATATCAATACCCAAGATGTGGAGTCTTCCACTCAAGAGTCACTAGAGAGGGAAGGAATAAAATAAAAACAGCCATATTCCACTGAAAAAATAATCCACAACCCAAAAAATAAGTTATTTTCACTTTTGAAAGAAAAAAACTTAAATCAAAAGCAGAAGAATCAAACTGAAACAGCTGCCTGAAGAACTTTTCTACCAAAAACTGCTTCCGAAGAAGCAAATACATCAAAATGGTAGAATTTAGTAAATGTATGCAAAGAGGACCAAGTTGCTGCTTTGCAAATCTGATCAACTGAAGCTTCATTCTTAAAAGCCCACAAAGTGGAGACTGATCTAGTAGAATGAGCTGTAATTCTCTGAGGCGGGGTTTGACCCGACTCCAAATAAGCTTGATGAATCAAAAGTTTCAACCAAGAAGCCAAGGAAATAGCAGAAGCTTTCTGACCTTTCCTAGGACCAGAAAATAAAACAAATAAACTGGAAGTCTTCCTGAAATTTTTAGTAGCTTCCACATAATATTTCAAAGCCCTTACCACATCCAAAGAATGTAAGGATCTCTCCAAAGAATTCTTAGGATTAGGACACAAGGAAGGGACAACAATTTCTCTATTAATGTTGTTAGAATTCACAACCTTAGGTAAAAAGAGAAAAGAAGTCCGCAAAACTGCCTTATCCTGATGAAAAATCAGAAAAGGAGACTCACAAGAAAGAGCAGATAGCTCAGAAACTCTTCTAGCAGAAGAAATAGCCAAAAGGAACAACACTTTCCAGGAAAGTAGTTTAATGTCCAAAGAATGCATAGGCTCGAATGGAGGAGCCTGTAAAGCCTTCAGAACCAAATTAAGACTCCAAGGAGGAGAAATTGATTTAATGACAGGCTTAATACGAACTAAAGCCTGTACAAAACAGTGAATATCAGGAAGAATAGCAATCTTTCTGTGAAATAAAACAGAAAGAGCGGAGATTTGTCCTTTCAAGGAACTTGCAGACAAACCCTTATCCAAACCATCCTGAAGAAACTGTAAAATTCTAGGAATTCTAAAAGAATGCCAGGAGAATTTATGAGAAGAACACCATGAAATGTAAGTCTTCCAAACTCTATAATAAATCTTTCTAGAGACAGATTTACGAGCTTGTAACATAGTATTAATCACTGAGTCAGAGAAACCTCTATGACTTAGAACTAAGCGTTCAATTTCCATACCTTCAAATTTAATGATTTGAGATCCTGATGGAAAAACGGACCATGAGATAGTAGGTCCGGCCGTAACGGAAGTGGCCAAGGCGGGCAACTGGACATCCGAACCAGATCCGCATACCAAAACCTGTGTGGTTATGCTGGAGCCACCAGTAACACAAAAGACTGTTCCATGATGATTTTGGAGATCACTCTTGGAAGGAGAACTAGAGGCGGGAAGATGTAAGCAGGTTGATAACACCAAGGAAGTGTCAGCGCATCCACTGCTTCCGCCTGAACATCCCTGGACCTGGACAGGTATCTGGGAAGTTTCTTGTTTAGATGAGAGGCCATGAGATCTATCTCTGGAAGCCCCCACATCTGAACAATCTGAAAAAACACATCTGGATGGAGCGACCACTCCCCTAGATGTAAAGTCTAGTGGCTGAGATAATCCGCCTCCCAATTGTCTACGCCTGGGATATGCACCGCAGAGATTAGACAGGAGCTGGATTCCGCCCAGGCAAATATCCGAGATACTTCTTTCATAGCTTGGGGACTGTAAGTCCCACCCTGATGATTGACATAAGCCACAGTTGTGATATTGTCTGTCTGAAAACAAATGAACGGTTCTCTCTTTAGCAAAGGCCAGAACTGAAGAGCCCTGAGAATTGCACGGAGTTCTAAAATATTTATTGGTAATCTCGCCTCTTGAGATTTCCAAACCCCTTGTGCTTTCAGAGATCCCCAAACAGCTCCCCAACCTGAAAGACTTGCATCTGTTGTGATCACAGTCCAGGTTGGGCGAACAAAAGAAGCCCCTTGAACCAAACGATGGTGATCTATCCACCATGTCAGAGAGTGTCGTACATTGGGATTCAAGGATATTAATTGTGATATCTTTGTATAATCCCTGCACCATTGATTCAGCATACAAAGCTGTAGAGGTCTCATGTGAAAACGAGCAAAGGGGATTGCATCCGATGCTGCAGTCATGAGACCTAAAACTTCCATGCACATAGCCACTGAAGGGAATGACTGAGACTGAAGGAGCCGGCATGCTGCGACCAATTTTAAACGTCTCTTGTCTGTTAGCGACAGAGTCATGGACACTGAATCTATCTGGAAGCCTAAAAAGGTGACCCTTGTCTGAGGAATCAAGAAACTTTTTGGTAAATTGATCCTCCAACCATGTTTCCGAAGAAACAACACTAGTTGATTCGTGTGAGATTCTGAAGTATGTAAAGACTGAGCTAGTACCAAGATATCGTCCAAATAAGGAAACACCGCAATACCCTGTTCTCTGATAACAGATAGTAGGGCACCCAGAACCTTTGAAAAGATTCTTGGAGCTGTTGCTAGGCCAAATGGAAGAGCAACAAATTGGTAGTGCTTGTCTAGAAAAGAGAATCTCAGAAACTGAAAGTGTTCTGGATGAATCTGAATATGAAGGTATGCATCCTGCAAGTCTATTGTGGACATATAATGTCCTTGCTGAACAAAAGGCAGAATAGTCCTTATAGTCACCATCTTGAAAGTTGGTACTCTTACATAAGGATTCAAAATCTTCAGATCCAGAACTGGTCTGAAAAATTTTTCTTTCTTTGGTACAATGAATAGGTTTGAATAAAACCCCAAACCTTGTTCCTGAGGAGGAACTGGCATTATTACCCCTGAAGACTGCAGGTCTGAAACACACTTCAGAAAAGCCTGAGCTTTTACTGGATTTACAGGGATGCGTGAGAGAAAAAATCTTCTCACAGGAGGTCTTACTTTGAATCCTATTCGAAACCCTTGAGAGACAATGCTCTGAATCCAATGATTTTGGACAGATTTTATCCAAAAATCCTTGAAAAACCTTAATCTGCCCCCTACCAGCTGAGCTGAAATGAGGGCCGCACCTTCATGCGGACTTAGGGGCAGACTTTGGTTTCCTAAATGGCTTGGATTTATTCCAATTTGAGCAAGGCTTCCAACTGGAAGCAGATTCCTTGGGAGGAGGATTGAGTTTTTGTTCCTTATTCTGACGAAAGGAACGAAAACGGTAAGAAGCCTTAGATTTACCCTTAGGTTTTTTATCCTGAGGCAAAAAAACTCCTTTTCCTCCAGTGATAGTTGAAATAATAGAATCCAACTGAGAACCAAATAAATTATTACCTTGGAAAGAAAGAGATAGTAATCTAGATTTAGATGTCATATCAGCATTCCAAGATTTAAGCCACAAAGCTCTTCTAGCTAATACAGCTAAAGACATGGATCTAACATCAATTTTGATAATATCAAAAATGGCATCACAAATAAAATGATTAGCATGTTGCAGTAAGCGAACAATGCTAGATATGTCAAAATCCAATTCATGTTGCACTAAATTTTCCAACCAGAAAGTTGATGCAGCCGCAACATCACCCAAAGAAATAGCAGGTCTGAGAAGATGACCTGAATATAAATAAGCCTTCCTTAGATAAAATTCAAGTTCCCTATTTAAAGGATCCCTAAAAGCAGTGCTATCTTCCATAGGAATAGTTTTACATTTAGCAAGAGTAGAAATAGCCCCATCAACTTTGGGGATCTTTTCCCAAAACTCTATAGATTTTGCTGGTAAAGGATACAATCTCTTAAACCTTGAAGAAGGAATAAAGGAAGTACCTGGCTTATTCCATTCCCTAGAAATCATATCAGAAATAGCCTCAGGAATGGGAAAAACACCTGGGGAAACCACAGGAGGTTTAAAAACAGCATTTAAACGTTTATTAGACTGAACGTCAATAGGACTGGTTACCTCAATATCCAAAGTAATTAACACTTCTTTTAATAAAGAACGCATATACTCTATTTTAAATAAATAAGTAGATTTGTCAGTGTCAATATCTGAGGAAGGATCTTCTGTTTCAGATAGATCCTCATCAGAAGAGGATAAATTATTATGTTGTTGGTCATTTGAAATTTCATCAGCTAAATGAGAAGTTTTAAAAGACCTTTTACGTTTATTAGAAGGTGGAAATGCAGACAAAGCCTTCATAATAGAATCAGAAACAAATTCTTTAAAATTTACAGGTATATCATGCACATTAGAAATTGAAGGAACTGCAACTGGCAATGTACTATTACTGATAGAAACACTATCTGCATGTAAAAGTTTATCATGACAACTATTACAAATGACATTCGGTGGAATAATTTTTACAATTTTACAACAAATGCACTTAGCTTTGGTAGAACCGATGTCAGGCAGCAATGTTCCAGCAGAAACTTCAGAGGCAGGATCAGATTGGGACATCTTGCTCAATGTAAGAAAAAAACAACAACATATAAAGCAAAATTATCTATTTCCTTAAATGACAGTTTCAGGAATGGGAAAAAATGCAAAAGCATAGGCCTCTTGATAGAAAAGAAAGCAGGAGGCAAACAACAATGGGGTATTGAAATAATGAAGAAAAATTGGCGCCAAGTATGACGCACAACGTAACGTAACCTTTTTTGGTGTAAAAAATGACCGGAAATGACACACTTGCGTCACTAATGACGCCGCCGTGTGAAAGGTCTCGGCATCACGTATGACGCCGGAAATGACGAAGTTGCGTCAAAAACGTATATTTTTCCGCGCCAAAAATGACGCAATAAAGTCTTACATTTGACGCACCCGCGGGCCTAACACCCGCAATTGCATAAAGTAGTCAAATTGAAAAAAGACTTAACCCCAGGTAAGAAATACATTTCTTAAAGTGTTTATATTCCCAAATATGAAACGGACAGTCTGTAGAAGGAAATACATGAACCTGACTCATGGCAAATATAAGTACAATACATATATTTAGAACTTTATATAATTTGCATAAAGTGCCAAACCATAGCTGAGAGTGTCTTAAGTAATAAAAACCATACTTACCAAAAGACACCCATCCACATATAGCAGATAGCCAAACCAGTACTAAAACAGTTATTAGTAGAGGTAATGGTAAATTGAGAGTATATCGTCGATCTGAAAAGGGAGGTAGGAGATGAATCTCTACGACCGATAACAGAGAACCCATGAAAAAGACCCCCGTTAGAGAAATCATCGTATTCAATAGGTGATACTCCCTTCACGTCCCTCTGACATTCGCTGTACTCTGAGAGGAATCGGGCTTCAACAATGCTGAGAAGCGCATATCAACGTAGAAATCTTAGCACAAACTTACTTCACCACCTCCATAGGAGGCAAAGTTTGTAAAACTGAATTGTGGGTGTGGTGAGGGATGTATTTATAGGCATTTTGAGGTTTGGGAAACTTTGCCCCTCCTGGTAGGATTGTATATCCCATATGTCACTAGCTCATGGACTCTTGCCAATTACATGAAAGAAATTATCCGGCCGGGCCAGCGAGGCTTTTCGGGCCATTCCAGATGAGGAAGTCAGGGATTATAATGTTGTAAAAGAGACACAAGGGAGCCAGTAACGCAGCCAGAGACACAAGGGAGCCAGTAACGCAGCCAAAGACACAAGGGAGCCAGTAACGCAGCCAGAGACACAAGAGATCAAGTAACACAGAGAGACACACAAGGGTGTCAGTAACGCAGCCAGAGACACAAGGGAGTCAGTAACGCAGCCAGTGACACAAGGGAGTAAGTAACGCAGCCAGAGACACAAGGGAGTCAGTAACGTAGCCAGAGACACAAGGGAGTCAGTAACGCAGCCAGAGACACAAGGGAATCAGTAACGCAGCCAGAGACACAAGGGAGCCAGTAACGCAGCCAGATACACAAGGGAGTTAGTAACTTAGCCAGAGACACAAGGGAGTCAGTAACGCAGCCAGAGACACAAGGGAGTCAGTAACGCAGCCAGAGACACAAGGGAGTCAGTAACGCAGCCAGACACACAAGGGAGTCAGTAACGCAGCCAGAGACACAAGGGAGCCAGTAACAAAGCCAGAGACACAAGAGATCAAGTAACACAGCCAGAGACACAAGGGAGTCAGTAACGCAGCCAGAGACACAAGAGAGTCAGTAACGCAGCCAGAGACACAAGAGATCAAGTAACGCAGCCAGAGATACAAGAGAGTCAGTAACGCAGCCAGAGACACAAGGGAGTCAGTAACGCAGCCAGAGACACATGGGAGTCAGTAACGCAGCCAGAGACACAAGTGAGTCAGTAACTCAGCCAGAGATACAAGGGAGCCAGTAACGCAGCCAGAGACACAAGAGAGTTAGTAACGTAGCCAGAGACACAAGGGAGTCAATAACACAGCCAGAGACACAAGGGAGTCAGTAACTCAGCCAGAGACACAAGGGAGCCAGTAACGCAGCCAGAGACACAAGGGAGTCAGTAACGCAGCCAGAGACACAAAAGAGTCAGTAACGCAGACAGAGGCAGAAGGGAGTCAGTAACGCAGCCAGAGACACAAGGGAGTCAGTAACGCAGCCAGAGACACATGGGAGTCAGTAACGCAGCCAGAGACACAAGTGAGTCAGTAACTCAGCCAGAGATACAAGGGAGCCAGTAACGCAGCCAGAGACACAAGAGAGTTAGTAACGTAGCCAGAGACACAAGGGAGTCAATAACACAGCCAGAGACACAAGGGAGTCAGTAACTCAGCCAGAGACACAAGGGAGCCAGTAACGCAGCCAGAGACACAAGGGAGTCAGTAACGCAGCCAGAGACACAAAAGAGTCAGTAACGCAGACAGAGGCAGAAGGGAGTCAGTAACGCAGCCAGAGACACAAGGGAGTCAGTAACTCAGCCAGAGACACAAGGGAGCCAGTAACGCAGCCGGAGACACAAGGGAGCCAGTAACGCAGCCGGAGACACAAGGGAGCCAGTAACGTAGCCAGAGACACAAGGGGGTCAGTAACGCAGCCAGAGACACAAGGGAGTCAGTAACGCAGCCAGAGACAGTAACACACTCAGAGGCAGCCAGACACAGTAACGCAGCCATCCTGTAACCTGATTGGGTGTAGGGCCAAAGAATGACAGATATTCCCTTTACCTTATTAATTTACTGTGTGCCCTGGGACAAGACGACTGAAATAACAAAATTCTTTACTGGGTGAAACCTGATACTAATGTGACTTATAATTATTTTGCATGCAACTTTGCACCAGTTTCATACAGTCTGTTACTGCGTCCCCTCACCTTGTCATCCTCGTAGATAATGTCAGCAGGAAGGGATTTCTCTATGATTCGAGTGAAAATGGTGGGTGCCAGCTGTGGTGCCTTTATCCTCTCTGCAGCTGCTTGTTCAGCTCTGTCCACCTCTGAGCTGCGCCCACCGCCCCCAGCACTGCAGAATTTCTGGAAACCACAGAAAACGCTCATGTTAGTTTAGCGCTTTGTCTTCGGGGACAGAAGAGAAAGTCCAGAATAATTTTCCCTTACATAAACAGTATGTGTGTAGTGTCAGGGGCTGCAGGAAGTGTACATTAGCTCTCAGGGGCTGCGTGTGCATGTGGTGTCAAGGACAGCAGGTGGCGTGCGCGTGTGGTGTCAATGGCTGCAGGCAGGGTTACATTAGCTCTCAAGGGCTGCAGGTGGAGTGTACGTCTTGTGTTTGTACGTGTGGTGTCAGGTGCTGCAGGCAGGGTAATATTAGCTCTCAGTAGCTGTAGGTGGCATGTACATGTGGGAATGGGGCTGTAGGCAGGGTATGTACTAGCTCTCAGGGGCTGCAGGCAATGTGCACTTGCGGTGTCAGGGGCTGCAGGTTGCATGTGTGTGTGGTTTCATCGGCTGCAGGCAGGGTTACATTAGCTCTCAAGGGCTGCAAGTGGCGTGTACGTGTGGTGACAGGGCCTGTAGGCAGGGTGTACACAAGCTGTCAGGGGTTGCAGGGTGTAGATTAGCTCTCAGGGGCTGCATGAGGCATGCACGTTGGATTAAGGTGCTGCAGGCAAGGTGTACATAAGCTCTCAGGGGCTGCAGATGAAGTGTACATGTGTTGCGGGCTGCAAGCGGCATGTATATGTAATGTCAGGGACTACAAACAGGGTGTACATAGGCTATAAGGGGCTGCAGATGGAGTGTACGTGTGGTGTGAAAGGACTGCAGGTGGCGTGTAAGTGTGGTGTCAAGGGCTGAAGGCAGGGTGTACTTAAGCTCTCAGGGGCTGTAGATAAAGTGTACGTGTAGTGTCAGAGGCTGCATACAGGGTGTACATTAGCTCTCATGGGCTGCAGATGGAGTGTATGTGTGGTGTCAGGGGCTGCATTCAGCATGTACATTAGCTCTCATGGGCTGCAGATGGAGTGTATGTATGGTGTCAGGGGCTGCATGCAGCATGTACATTAGCTCTAATGGGCTGCAGATGGAGTGTATGTGTGGTGTCAGGGGCTGCATGCAGCACATACATTAGCTCTCATGGGATGCAGATGGAGTGTATGTGTGGTGTCAGGGGCTGCATGTACATTAGCTCTAATGAGCTGCAGATGGAGTGTATGTGTGGTGTCAGGGGCTGCATGCAGCATGTACATTAGCTCTCATGGGCTGCAGATGGAGTGTATGTGTGGTGTCAGGGGCTGTATGCAGCATGTACATTAGCTTTCATGGGCTGCAGATGGAGTGTATGTATGATGTCAGGGGCTGCATGCAGCATGTACATTAGCTCTCATGGGCTGCAGATGGAGTGTATGTGTGGTGTCAGGGGCTGCATGCAGCATGTACATTAGCTCTCATGGGATGCAGATGGAGTGTATGTGTGGTGTCAGGGGCTGCATGTACATTAGCTTTAATGAGCTGCAGATGGAGTGTATGTGTGGTGTCAGGGGCTGCATGCAGCACGTACATAAGCTCTCATGGGATGCAGATGGAGTGTATGTATAGTGTCAGGGGCTGCATGTACATTAGCTCTCATGAGCTGCAAATGGAGTGTATGTGTGGTGTCAGGGGCTGCATGCAGCATGTACATTAGCTCTCATGGGCTGCAGATGGAGTGTATGTATGATGTCAGGGGCTGCATGCAGCATGTACATTAGCTCTCATGGGCTGCAGATGGAGTGTATGTGTGGTGTCAGGGGCTGCATGCAGCATGTACATTAGCTCTCATGGGCTGCAGATGGAGTGTATGTGTGGTGTCAGGGGCTGTATGCAGCATGTACATTAGCTCTCATGGACTGCAGATGGAGTGTATGTATGGTGTCAGGGGCTGCATGCAGCATGTACATTAGCTCTCATGGGCTGCAGATGGAGTGTATGTATGATGTCAGGGGCTGCATGCAGCATGTACATTAGCTCTCATGGGCTGCAGATGGAGTGTATGTATGGTGTCAGGGGCTGCATGCAGCATGTACATTAGCTCTCATGGGCTGCAGATGGAGTGTATGTATGATGTCAGGGGCTGCATGCAGCATGTACATTAGCTCTCATGGGCTGCAGATGGAGTGTATGTGTGGTGTCAGGGGCTGCATGCAGCATGTACATTAGCTCTCATGGGCTGCAGATGGAGTGTATGTATGGTGTCAGGGGCTGCATGCAGCATGTACATTAGCTCTCATGGGCTGCAGATGGAGTGTATGTGTGGTGTCAGGGGCTGCATGCAGCATGTACATTAGCTCTCATGGGCCGCAGATGGAGTGTATGTATGGTGTCAGGGGCTGCATGCAGCATGTACATTAGCTTTCATGGGCTGCAGATGGAGTGTATGTGTGGTGTCAGGGGCTGCAGGCAGTAGGTACATTAGCTCACATGTGCTGCAGGTGGCATGTTTGTGGGGTTTAAGGGTCTGCAGGTAGGGTGTACATAAGCTTTCAGGGTCTGCAGATGTAGTGTAAGTACTAGGTCAGAAGCAGCAGACGGTATATACCTGGGTGTGGTGTAGCAGGCACAATCTCAGGGGTGGCAAAATATGCAGTAAATGTCAGGGTACAGTGCAAAGTATTTCCTGTAGCATCTCCTATCACACTGGTAAGCTGAATCCAGGTATGAGGACAATCAAAATGTTATATCATTCTGCTAGTTACAGGGCTTAATCAATATCACAAATGTAAATACTTTAAGGGGGCATAAAAACTGTGGTGTATAAAATACAGGCAAATGGTTAATACTGTTGCATGTTTGTGGTGTCCCACACAGGGCCAGATGATCTAAAAGGTCTCTGGGCTGGCGAGAGTCTATATGAATGCTGCTAGTACTACTATTTCCTTGGTTAGAGTATATACGAATGCTTATAGTACTACTATTTCCCTGGTGAGATTCTATAAGAATGCTGATAGTACTACTATTCCCCTGGTTAGAGTATATAAAAATGCTGCTAATACTACTATTTCTTTGGTGAGAGTCTATAAGAATGCTGCTAGTACTACTATTTCCCTGGTGAGAATCTATAAGAATGCTGCTAGTACTACTATTTCCCTAGTGAGATTCTATAAGAATGCTGCTAGTAATACTATTTCCCTGGTGAGAGTCTATAAGAATGCTGCTAGTAATACTATTTCCCTGGTGAGAGCCTATAAGAATGCTGCTAGTACTACTATTTCCCTTGTGAGAGTCAATAAGAATGCTGCTAGCACTACTATTTCCCTGGTGAGATTCTATAAGAATGCTGATAGTACTACTATTTCCCTGGTGAGAGTCTATAAGAATGCTGCTAGTACTACTATTTCCCTGGTGAGATTCTATAAGAATGCTGCTAGTACTACTATTTCCCTAGTGAGATTCTATAAGAATGCTGCTAGTACTACTATTTCCCTTGTGAGAGTCTATAACAATAATGCTAATACTACTATTTCCCTGGCGAGAGTCTATAAGAATGCTGCTAGTACTACTATTTCCCTGGTGAGAGTCTATAAGAATGCTGCTAGTACTACTATTTCCCTGGTGAGAGTCTATAAGAATGCTGCTAGTACTTCTATTTCCCTGGCGAGAGTCTATAAGAATGCCGCTAGTGCTACTATTTCTCTGGTGAGAGTCTATAAGAATGCTGCTAGTACTACTATTTCCCTGATAAGAACCTATAAGATGCTGCTAGTACTACTATTTCCCTGATGAGAGTCTATATAAATGCTGCTAGTACTACTATTTCCCTGGTGAGAGTCTATATGAATGCTGCTAGTACTACTATTTCCTTGATGAGAGTCTATAAGAATGCTGCTAGTACTACTATTTCCCTGGTGAGAGTCTATATGAATGCTGCTAGTATTACTATTTCCTTGATAAGAGTCTATAAGAATGCTGCTAGTACTACTATTTCCCTGATGAGAGTCTATATGAATGCTGCTAGTACTTCTATTTCCCTGGTGAGAGTCTATAAGATGCTGCTAGTACTACTATTTCCCTGGTGAGGGTCTATAAGAATGCTGCTAGTACTACTGTTTCTCTGATGAGAGTCTATATGAATGCTGCTAGTACTAGTATTTCCCTGGTGAGAGTCTATATGAATACTGCAAGTACTACTATTTCCCTGATGAGAGTCTATAAGATGCTGCTAGTACTACTAATTCCCTGGTGAGAGTCTATAAGTGTCATGTTCTGTCTCAGGATATCTTGTGAGAGCCTCATTGTCTGGAACAGTTGCTTTAAAGGAAGATTAGTAGAAGCCATATAGATTGAAAATATATCAGATTTATTAAAATAACAAAATACTTTGATAAAGCAAATACTTGCAGGGTATATTTAAATGTGCTACTCAGGTATGTTAAGTCCACATACGACAGGAGTGGAAATAAACAAAGTAAGCAGAGATGCAGATTCAAAAAGGAAAGTCTTTCTTCTGGTAATAACTGAAGTGCAGGATTTGCACAAAGCAGGAAACAAACTTGTAAACAGGTAACAGGTTTAAAGGTAAAGTCTTTCTCCTGGTAATAACTGAAATGCAGGATTTGCACAAAACAGGAAACAACCTTGTAAACAGGTAGCAGGTTTAAAGGTAAAGTCTTTCTCCTGGTAATAGCTGAATGCAGGAATTGCACAAGGCAGGAAACAACTTGTAAACAGGTAACAGGTTTAAAGGTAAAGTCTTCCTGCTGGTAATAACTGAAGTGCAGGATTTGCACAAGGCAGGGAACAAACTTGTAAACAGGTTTAAAGGTAAAGTCTTTCTCTTGGTAATAGCTGAATGCAGGAATTGCCCAAGGCAGGAAACAAACTTGTAAACAGGTAACAGGTTTAAATGTAAAGTCTTTCTCCTGGTAATACCTTGTAAACAGGTGCAAAGGTGTAGTCTTTCTCCAAATAAGTACAGCAGTACAGGAAACAGGTTCTGACTTGTGACAAAACAGATCCAATGTGAAAACAAAATTCAGTCTAAGAGCCATCCTAAAATAGGGAGGTTTTGCACAGGATTGGTTCTGAGTAATTCCAAAATTAAGAACACCTGTGTTTTGCACCAGTATAATTGCAAGTAAGACAAAATAGTAATATATCAGATATTTTAAGTTCCATGCTATTGCTAGAACTGGCTGTGGCTCAACAAGCAAAGGTTCAAATCCCTGCACAGCCCTTCCTAGCAGAATGCCTCCCAGACCTTTTCTTTTTAGTCTGGAGGCTTGGTTCATGACAGATGCCCCCTCCAAAGAGCGCACTCCGGGGCGCTCAAAGCCTGTTCAAACATCTGAAGGTGGGATTTACGAACAAGTGTTCCATTTGAAGCCCTAATACAATCAGATGGAATTGATTCTTCCCTTGGAACAGCTGCCTGAGATTGGGGACCCATAGAAGATTCCACTGTAGGTATAACAAGAGTTGAAAAACAAAGATCGGTTTGATTTGGAGGTTCCTGTTTATGCCCAGCAGATTCCAATGGACTGGCTGATGGGTAGAGTACCTCCGGGTAGGATATGACCTCTCCTTCAGCGTCAAGGAATTCATTATCTGTGTCATATATTTCCAAATCAACCATATCATCCAATTCTTGTCTGATTTAGCTGAAAGGTTTGTCACTTTTATGACTGATGAGTGACTTTTGTTAGATGGATCTCCAGCCAGGGCAGAGACAAGGTAATGTGCAGGATTTCCAGGAAGTATTTTTGCAGAGTTCCCCAATGTGGTAGATGCAGAAACAGAGGCAGTGGCATAGGTAGTGGATGTAGTTGAAGTTGTACTGCCAACGACCATCTGTTTCAAATCAGGTACCATTTCATGAAGTGTGTTAGAAATGGTTGCTTGTAGAATAGATGTATTCTCTGTAGCTGGGTCCTCTCCAGAGGTATCTTTCAGTTTGCTAGTGGAAGTATCATTTTTTCCCTTAGCATCAGAGTCCATTTTAGACTTGGCTGTATCTCGACTTGATCCTCTAGGGGGTCTTACTGGACACACTGTGATGCGGTGACCAGTTCCCCCACAATAGAAACAGAGGTTAAGTTGTCTTCGCCCGATTCTTTTCCTCCTCTGTTAAGGGTTCTTTAAAACCTTTCCTTGTTTGGGAGGTAACTTGAGACAAGGTTTCGGTTGGGAGAGATAACATTTCTACCAGCTCTATCAAGTTAATCAGTATGTCCTTAATAAACTTTAACCCTGAATTCAATACAGCAATAATCCCAGAGGGCTCTCTTTTAGGGTCTACACATTCTGTCATGTTCTGTCTCAGGATGTTTTGTGAGAGCCTCATTGTCTGGAACAGTTGCTTTAAAGGAAGATTAGTAGAAGCCATATAGATTGAAAATATATCAGATTTATTAAAATAACAAAATACTTTGTTTAAGCAAATACTTGCAGGGTATATTTAAATATGTGCTACTCAGGTATGTTAAATCCACATACGGCAGGAGTGGAAATAAACAAAGTAAGCAGAGATGCAGATTCAAAAAGGAAAGTCTTTCTCCTGGTAATAACTGAAATGCAGGATTTGCACAAGGCAGGAAACAACTTGTAAACAGGTAGCAGGTTTAAAGGTAAAGTCTTCCTGCTGGTAATAACTGAAGTGCAGGATTTGCACAAGGCAGGAAACAACTTGTAAACAGGTAACAGGTTTAAAGGTAAAGTCTTCCTGCTGGTAATAGCTGAAGTGCAGGATTTGCACAAGGCAGGAAACAACTTGTAAACAGGTAGAAGGTTTAAAGGTAAAGTCTTCCTGCTGGTAATAACTGAAGTGCAGGAATTGCACAAAGCAGGAAACAACCTTGTAAACAGGTAGCAGGTTTAAAGGTAAAGTCTTCCTGCTGGTAATAACTGAAGTGCAGGATTTGCACAAAACAGGAAACAACTTGTAAACAGGTAACATGTTTAAAGGTAAAGTCTTTCTCCTGGTAATAGCTGAAGTGCAGGATTTGCACAAGGCAAGGGATAAACTTGTAAACAGGTTTAAAGGTAAAGTCTTTATCTTGGTAATAGCTGAATGCAGGAATTGCACAAGGCAGGAAACAACTTGTAAACAGGTAACAGGTTTAAAGGTAAAGTCTTTCTCCTGGTAATAGCTGAAGTGCAGGATTTGCACAAGGCAGGGAATAAACTTGTAAACAGGTAGCAGGTTTAAAGCTAAAGTCTTTCTCATGGTAATAGCTGAAATGGAACAAACTTGTAAAAAGGTTTAAAGGTAAAGTCTTTATCTTGTAATAGCTGAATGCAGGAATTGCACAAACCAGGAAACAAACTTGTAAACTGGTAACAGGTTTAAAGGTAAAGTCTTTCTCCTGGTAATAGCTGAAGTGCAGGATTTGCACAAGGCAGGGGATAAACTTATAAACAGGTTTAAAGGTAAAGTCTTTATCTTGGTAATAGCTGAATGCAGGAATTGCACAAGGCAGGAAACAACTTGTAAACAGGTAACAGGTTTAAAGGTAAAGTCTTTCTCCTGGAAATACCTTGTAAACAGGTGCAAAGGTGTAGTCTTTCTCCAAATAAGTACAGCAGTACAGGAAACAGGTTCTGACTTGTGACAAAACAGATCCAATGTGAAGACAAAATGCAGTCTAAGAGCCATCCTAAAATAGGGAGGTTTTGCACAGGATTGGTTCTGAGCAATTCCAAAATTAAGAGCACCTGTGTTTTGCACTTGTATAATTATAAGTAAGACAAAATAGTAATATAACAGATATTTTAAATTCCATGCTATTGCTAGAACTGTCTGTGGCTCAACAAGCAAGCAAACAGGAATAGTAACCACAGAGCCACAGGTTCATATCCCTGCACAGCCCTTCCTAGAAGAATGCCTCCCAGACCTTTTCTTTTTCTTTTTAGTCTGGAGGCTTGGTTCATGACAATAAGAATGCTGCTAGTACTACTATTTCCCTGGTGAGAGCCTATAAGAATGCTGCTAGAACTACTATTTCCCTGGTGAGACTCTATAAGAATGCTGCTAGTACTACTATTTCCCTGGTGAGAGTCTATAAGAATGCTGCTAGTACTACTATTTCCCTGGTAAGATTCTATAAGAATGCTGCTAGTACTACTATTTCCCTGGTGAGAGTCTATAAGAATGCTGCTAGTACTACTATTTCCCTGGTGAGAGTCTATAAGAATGCTGCTAGTACTACTATTTCCCTGGTAAGAGTCTATAAGAATGCTGCTAGTACTACAATTTCCCTGGTAAAATTCTATAAGAATACTGCTAGTACTACTATTTCCCTGGTGAGAGTCTATAAGAATGCTGCTAGTACTACTATTTCCCTAGTGAGATTCTATAAGAATGCTGCTAGTACTACTATTTCCCTGGTGAGACACTATAAGAATGCTGCTAGTATTCCAATTTCCCTGGTGAGGGTCAATAAGTATGCTGCTAGTACTACGATTTCCCTGGTGAGAGTCTATAAGAATGCTGCTAGCACTACTATTTCCCTGGTGCGAGTCTATAAGAATGCTGCTAGTATTACTATTTCCCTGGTGAGAGTCTATAAGAATGCTGCTAGTACTACTATTTCGCTGGTGAGAGCCTATAAGAATGCTGCTAGTACTACTATTTCCCTGGTGAGAGTCTATAAGAATGCTGCTAGTATTACTATTTCCCTGGTGAGAGTCTATAAGAATGCTGCTAGTACTACTATTTCCCTGGTGAGATTCTATAAGAATGCTGCTAGTACTACTATTTCCCTGGTGAGAGTCTATAAGAATGCTGCTAGTACTACTATTTCCCTAGTGAGAGCCTATAAGAATACTGCTAGCACTACTATTTCCCTGGTGAGAGTCTATAAGAATGCTGCTAGAACTACTATTTCCTTGGTGAGAGCCTATAAGAATGCTGCTAGCACTACTATTTCTCTGGTGAGAGTCTATAAAAATGCTGATAGTATTACTATTTCCCTGGTGAGAGTCTATAAGAATGCTGCTAGTACTACTATTTCCCTGGTGAGATTCTACAAGAATGCTGCTAGTACTACGATTTCCCTGGTGAAAGTCTATAAGAATGCTGCTAGTACTACTATTTCTCTGGTGAGAGTCTATAAGAATGCTGCAAGTACTGCTATTTCCCTGGTGAGAGTCTATAAAAAATACCTCTAGTACTACTATTTCCCTGGTGAGACTCTATAAGAATGCTGTTAGTACTACTATTTAACTGGTGAGAGTCTATAAGAATGCTGCTAGTACTACCATTTCTCTGGTGAGAGTCTATAAGAATGCTGCTAGTACTACTATTTCCCTAGTAAGAGTCAATAAGAATGCTGCTAGTACTACTATTTCCCTGGTGAGAGTCTATAAGAATGCTGCTAGTACTACTATTTCCCTGGTGAGAGTCTATAAGAATGCTGATAGTACTACTATTTCACTGGTGAGAGTCTATAAGAATGCTGCTAGTACTACTATTTCCCTGGTGAGAGTCTATAAGAATGCTGCTAGTATTACTATTTCCCTGGTGAGAGCCTATAAGAATGCTGCTAGTACTACTATTTCCCTGGTGAGAGTCTATAAGAATTCTGCTAGTACTACTATTTCCCTGGTGAGATTCTATAAGAATGCTGCTAGTACTACTATTTCCCTGGTGAGACTCTATAAAAATGCTGCTAGTACTACTATTTCCCTGGTGAGACTCTATAAGAATGCTGCTAGTACTAATATTTCCCTGGTGAGATTCTATAAGAATGCTGCTAGTACTACTATTTCCCTGGTGAGAGTGTATAAGAATACTGCTAGTACTACTATTTCCCTGGTTAGAGTTTATAAGAATGCTGCTAGTACTATTTCCCTGGTGAGAGTCTATAAGAATGCTGCTAGTACTACTATTTCCCTGGTGAGATTCTATAAGAATGCAGCTAGTACTACTATTTCACTGGTGAGAGTCTATAAGAATGCTGCTAGTACTACTATTTCCCTGGTGAGATTCTATAAGAATGCTGCTAGTACTACTATTTCCCTGGTGAGAGTCTATAAGAATACTGCTAGTACTACTATTTCCCTGGTGAGACTCTATAAGAATGCTGCTAGTACTACTATTTCCCTGGTGAGAGCCTATAAGAATACTGCTAGCACTACTATTTCCCTGGTGAGAGTCTATAAGAATGCTGCTAGAACTACTATTTCCTTGGTGAGAGCCTATAAGAATGCTGCTAGCACTACTATTTCTCTGGTGAGAGTCTATAAAAATGCTGCTAGTATTACTATTTCCCTGGTGAGAGTCTATAAGAATGCTGCTAGTACTACTATTTCCCTGGTGAGATTCTACAAGAATGCTGCTAGTACTACGATTTCCCTGGTGAAAGTCTATAAGAATGCTGCTAGTACTACTATTTCTCTGGTGAGAGTCTATAAGAATGCTGCAAGTACTGCTATTTCCCTGGTGAGAGTCTATAAAAAATACCTCTAGTACTACTATTTCCCTGGTGAGACTCTATAAGAATGCTGTTAGTACTACTATTTAACTGGTGAGAGTCTATAAGAATGCTGCTAGTACTACTATTTCTCTGGTGAGAGTCTATAAGAATGCTGCTAGTATTACTATTTCCCTAGTAAGAGTCAATAAGAATGCTGCTAGTACTACTATTTCCGTGGTGAGAGTCTATAAGAATGCTGCTAGTACTACTATTTCCCTGGTGAGAGTCTATAAGAATGCTGATAGTACTACTATTTCACTGGTGAGAGTCTATAAGAATGCTGCTAGTACTACTATTTCCCTGGTGAGAGTCTATAAGAATGCTGCTAGTATTACTATTTCCCTGGTGAGAGCCTATAAGAATGCTGCTAGTACTACTATTTCACTGGTGAGAGTCTATAAGAATGCTGCTAGTACTACTATTTCCCTGGTGAGAGTCTATAAGAATGCTGCTAGTACTACTATTTCCCTGGTGAGATTCTATAAGAATGCTGCTAGTACTACTATTTCCCTGGTGAGACTCTATAAAAATGCTGCTAGTTCTACTATTTCCCTGGTGAGACTCTATAAGAATGCTGCTGGTACTAATATTTCCCTGGTGAGATTCTATAAGAATGCTGCTAGTACTACTATTTCCCTGGTGAGAGTGTATAAGAATGCTGCTAGTACTACTATTTCCCTGGTTAGAGTTTATAAGAATGCTGCTAGTACTATTTCCCTGGTGAGAGTCTATAAGAATGCTGCTAGTACTACTATTTCCCTGGTGAGATTCTATAAGAATGCAGCTAGTACTACTATTTCACTGGTGAGAGTCTATAAGAATGCTGCTAGTACTACTATTTCCCTGGTGAGAATCTATAAGAATGCTGCTAGTACTACTATTTCCCTGGTGAGATTCTATAAGAATGCTGCTAGTACTACTATTTCCCTGGTGAGAGTCTATAAGAATACTGCTAGTACTACTATTTCCCTGGTGAGACTCTATAAGAATGCTGCTAGTACTACTATTTCCCTGGTGAGACTCTATAAGAATGCTGCTAGTACTACTATTACCCTGGTGAGACTCTATAAGAATGCTGCTAGTACTAATATTTCCCTGGTGAGATTCTATAAGAATGCTGCTAGTACTACTATTTCCCTGGTGAGAGTCTATAAGAATGCTGCTAGTACTACTATTTCCCCTAGTGAGAGCCTTTAAGAATGCTGCTAGCACTACTATTTCCCTGGTGAAAGTCTATAAGAATGCTGCTAGTACTACTATTTCCCTGGTGAGAGCCTATAAGAATGCTGCTAGCACTACTATTTCCCTGGTGAGAGTCTATAAGAATGCTGCTAGTATTACTATTTCCCTGGTGAGAATCTATAAGAATGCTGCTAGTACTACTATTTCCCTGGTGTGAGTCTATAAGATTGCTGCTAGTAATACTATTTCCCTGGTGAGAGTCTATAAGAATGCTGATAGTACTACTATTTCACTGGTGAGAGTCTATAAGAATGCTGCTAGTTCTACTATTTCCCTGGTGAGAGTCTATAAGAATGCTGCTAGTACTACTATTTCCCTGGTGAGATTCTATAAGAATGCTGCTAGTACTACTATTTCCTTGGTGAGAGTCTATAAGAATGCTGCTAGTACTACTATTTCCCTGGTGAGAATCTATAAGAATGCTGCTAGTACTACTATTTCCCTGGTGAGATTCTATAAGAATGCTGCTAGTACTACTATTTCCCTGTTGAGATTCTATAAGAATGCTGCTAGTACTACTATTTCCCTAGTGAGATTCTATAAGAATGCTGCTAGTACTACTATTTCCCTGGTGAGACACTATAAGAATGCTGCTAGTATTCCAATTTCCCTGCTGAGAGTCAATAAGTATGCTGCTAGTACTACGATTTCCCTGGTGAGAGTCTATAAGAATGATGGTAGTACTACTATTTCCCTGGTGAGAGCCTATAAGAATGCTACTAGTATTAATATTTCCCTGGTGAGAGTCTATAAGAATGCTGCTAGTACTACTATTTCCCTGGTGAGATTCTATAAGAATGCTGCTAGTACTACTATTTCCCTGGTGAGAGTCTTTAAGAATGCTGCTAGTACTACTATTTCCCTACTGAGAGCCTATAAGAATACTGCTAGCACTACTATTTCCCTGGTGAGAGTCTATAAGAATGCTGATAGTACTACTATTTCACTGGTGAGAGTCTATAAGAATGCTGCTAGTTCTACTATTTCCTTGGTGAGAGCCTATAAGAATGCTGCTAGCACTACTATTTCCCTGGTGAGAGTCTATAAAAATGTTGCTAGTATTACTATTTCCCTGGTGAGAGTCTATAAGAATGCTGCTAGTACTACTATTTCCCTGGTGAGATTCAACAAGAATGCTGCTAGTACTACTATTTCCCTGGTGAGAGTCTATAAGAATGCTGCTAGTACTACTATTTCTCTGGTGAGAGTCTATAAGAATGCTGCAAGTACTGCTATTTCCCTGGTGAGAGTCTATAAAAAATACCTCTAGTACTACTATTTCCCTGGTGAGACTCTATAAGAATGCTGTTAGTACTACTATTTAACTGGTGAGAGTCTATAAGAATGCTGCTAGCACTACTATTTCCCTCGTGAGAGTCTATAAGAATGCTGCTAGTACTACTATTTCCCTGGTGAGAGTCTATAAGAATGCTGATAGTACTACTATTTCCCTGGTGAGTGTCTATAAGAATGCTGCTAGTATTACTATTTCCCTGGTGAGAGCCTATAAGAATGCTGCTAGTACTACTATTTCCCTGGTGAGAGTCTATAAGAATACTGCTAGTACTACTATTTCCCTGGTGAGACTCTATAAGAATGCTGCTAGTACTACTATTTCCCTGGTGAGACTCTATAAGAATGCTGCTAGTACTACTATTACCCTGGTGAGACTCTATAAGAATGCTGCTAGTACTAATATTTCCCTGGTGAGATTCTATAAGAATGCTGCTAGTACTACTATTTCCCTGGTGAGAGTGTATAAGAATGCTGCTAGTACTACTATTTCCCTGGTTAGAGTTTATAAGAATGCTGCTAGTACTACTATTTCCCTGGTGAGAGTCTATAAGAATGCTGCTAGTACTACTATTACCCTGGTGAGATTCTATAAGAATGCAGCTAGTACTACTATTTCACTGGTGAGAGTCTATAAGAATGCTGCTAGTACTACTATTTCCCTGGTGAGATTCTATAAGAATGCTGCTAGTACTACTATTTCCCTGGTGAGAGTCTATAAGAATACTGCTAGTACTACTATTTCCCTGGTGAGACTCTATAAGAATGCTGCTAGTACTACTATTTCCCTGGTGAGACTCTATAAGAATGCTGCTAGTACTACTATTACCCTGGTGAGACTCTATAAGAATGCTGCTAATACTAATATTTCCCTGGTGAGATTCTATAAGAATGCTGCTAGTACTACTATTTCCCTGGTGAGAGTCTATAAGAATGCTGCTAGTACTACTATTTCCCTGGTGAGACTCTATAAGAATGCTGCTAGTACTACTATTTCCCTGGTGAGACTCTATAAGAATGCTGCTAGTACTACTATTACCCTGGTGAGACTCTATAAGAATGCTGCTAATACTAATATTTCCCTGGTGAGATTCTATAAGAATGCTGCTAGTACTACTATTTCCCTGGTGTGAGTCTATAAGATTGCTGCTAGTAATACTATTTCCCTGGTGAGAGTCTATAAGAATGCTGATAGTTCTACTATTTCCCTGGTGAGAGTCTATAAGAATGCTGCTAGTACTACTATTTCCCTGGTGAGATTCTATAAGAATGCTGCTAGTACTACTATTTCCTTGGTGAGAGTCTATAAGAATGCTGCTAGTACTACTATTTCCCTGGTGAGAATCTATAAGAATGCTGCTAGTACTACTATTTCCCTGTTGAGATTCTATAAGAATGCTGCTAGTACTACTATTTCCCTGTTGAGATTCTATAAGAATACTGCTAGTACTACTATTTCCCTGTTGAGAGCCTATAAGAATGCTGCTAGTACTACTATTTCCCTGGTGAGAGTCTATAAGAATACTGCTAGTACTACTATTTCCCTGGTGAGAGTCTATAAGAATGCTGCTAGTACTACTATTTCCCTGGTGAGATTCTATAAGAATGTAGCTAGTACTACTATTTCCCTGGTGAGACTCTATAAGAATGCTGCTAGTTCTACTATTTCCCTGGTGAGAGTCTATAAGAATGCTGCTAGTACTACTATTTCCCTGATGAGAGTCTATAAGAATGCTGCTAGTACTGCTATTTCCCTGGTGAGAGTCTATAAAAATGCTTCTAGTATTACTATTTCCCTGGTGAGAGTCTATAAGAATGCTGCTAGTACTACTATTTCCCTGGTGAGATTCTACAAGAATGCTGCTAGTACTACTATTTCCCTGGTGAGAGTCTATAAGAATGCTGCTAGTACTACTATTTCTCTGGTGAGAGTCTATAAGAATGCTGCAAGTACTGCTATTTCCCTGGTGAGAGTCTATAAAAAACAGAATTTATGTTTACCTGATAAATTACTTTCTCCAACGGTGTGTCCGGTCCACGGCGTCATCCTTACTTGTGGGATATTCTCTTCCCCAACAGGAAATGGCAAAGAGCCCAGCAAAGCTGGTCACATGATCCCTCCTAGGCTCCGCCTACCCCAGTCATTCGACCGACGTTAAGGAGGAATATTTGCATAGGAGAAACCATATGGTACCGTGGTGACTGTAGTTAAAGAAAATAAATTATCAGACCTGCTTAAAAAAACCAGGGCGGGCCGTGGACCGGACACACCGTTGGAGAAAGTAATTTATCAGGTAAACATAAATTCTGTTTTCTCCAACATAGGTGTGTCCGGTCCACGGCGTCATCCTTACTTGTGGGAACCAATACCAAAGCTTTAGGACACGGATGAAGGGAGGGAGCAAATCAGGTCACCTAAATGGAAGGCACCACGGCTTGCAAAACCTTTCTCCCAAAAATAGCCTCAGAAGAAGCAAAAGTATCAAACTTGTAAAATTTGGTAAAAGTGTGCAGTGAAGACCAAGTCGCTGCCCTACATATCTGATCAACAGAAGCCTCGTTCTTGAAGGCCCATGTGGAAGCCACAGCCCTAGTGGAATGAGCTGTGATTCTTTCGGGAGGCTGCCGTCCGGCAGTCTCGTAAGCCAATCTGATGATGCTTTTAATCCAAAAAGAGAGAGAGGTAGAAGTTGCTTTTTGACCTCTCCTTTTACCGGAATAAACAACAAACAAGGAAGATGTTTGTCTAAAATCCTTTGTAGCATCTAAATAGAATTTTAGAGCGCGAACAACATCCAAATTATGTAACAAACGTTCCTTCTTTGAAACTGGTTTCGGACACAGAGAAGGTACGATAATCTCCTGGTTAATGTTGTTGTTAGAAACAACTTTTGGAAGAAAACCAGGTTTAGTACGTAAAACCACCTTATCTGCATGGAACACCAGATAAGGAGGAGAACACTGCAGAGCAGATAATTCTGAAACTCTTCTAGCAGAAGAAATTGCAACTAAAAACAAAACTTTCCAAGATAATAACTTAATATCAACGGAATGTAAGGGTTCAAACGGAACCCCCTGAAGAACTGAAAGAACTAAATTGAGACTCCAAGGAGGAGTCAAAGGTTTGTAAACAGGCTTAATTCTAACCAGAGCCTGAACAAAGGCTTGAACATCTGGCACAGCTGACAGCTTTTTGTGAAGTAACACAGACAAGGCAGAAATCTGTCCCTTCAGGGAACTTGCAGATAATCCTTTTTCCAATCCTTCTTGAAGGAAGGATAGAATCTTAGGAATCTTAACCTTGTCCCAAGGGAATCCTTTAGATTCACACCAACAGATATATTTTTTCCAAATTTTGTGGTAAATCTTTCTAGTTACAGGCTTTCTGGCCTGAACAAGAGTATCGATAACAGAATCTGAGAACCCTCGCTTCGATAAGATCAAGCGTTCAATCTCCAAGCAGTCAGCTGGAGTGAAACCAGATTCGGATGTTCGAACGGACCCTGAACAAGAAGGTCTCGTCTCAAAGGTAGCTTCCAAGGTGGAGCCGATGACATATTCACCAGATCTGCATACCAAGTCCTGCGTGGCCACGCAGGAGCTATCAAGATCACCGACGCCCTCTCCTGATTGATCCTGGCTACCAGCCTGGGGATGAGAGGAAACGGCGGGAACACATAAGCTAGTTTGAAGGTCCAAGGTGCTACTAGTGCATCCACTAGAGCCGCCTTGGGATCCCTGGATCTGGACCCGTAGCAAGGAACTTTGAAGTTCTGACGAGAGGCCATCAGATCCATGTCTGGAATGCCCCACAGCTGAGTGACTTGGGCAAAGATTTCCGGATGGAGTTCCCACTCCCCCGGATGCAATGTCTGACGACTCAGAAAATCCGCTTCCCAATTTTCCTGGGATGTGGATAGCAGACAGGTGGCAGGAGTGAGACTCCGCCCATAGAATGATTTTGGTCACTTCTTCCATCGCTAGGGAACTCCTTGTTCCCCCCTGATGGTTGATGTACGCAACAGTTGTCATGTTGTCTGATTGAAACCGTATGAACTTGGCCCTCGCTAGCTGAGGCCAAGCCTTGAGAGCATTGAATATCGCTCTCAGTTCCAGAATATTTATCGGTAGAAGAGATTCTTCCCGAGACCAAAGACCCTGAGCTTTCAGGGATCCCCAGACCGCGCCCCAGCCCATCAGACTGGCGTCGGTCGTGACAATGACCCACTCTGGTCTGCGGAATGTCATCCCTTGTGACAGGTTGTCCAGGGACAGCCACCAACGGAGTGAGTCTCTGGTCCTCTGATTTACTTGTATCTTCGGAGACAAGTCTGTATAGTCCCCATTCCACTGACTGAGCATGCACAGTTGTAATGGTCTTAGATGAATGCGCGCAAAAGGAACTATGTCCATTGCCGCTACCATCAACCCGATCACTTCCATGCACTGAGCTATGGAAGGAAGAGGAACGGAATGAAGTATCCGACAAGAGTCTAGAAGTTTTGTTTTTCTGGCCTCTGTCAGAAAAATCCTCATTTCTAAGGAGTCTATTATTGTTCCCAAGAAGGGAACCCTTGTTGACGGAGATAGAGAACTCTTTTCCACGTTCACTTTCCATCCGTGAGATCTGAGAAAGGCCAGGACAATGTCCGTGTGAGCCTTTGCTTGAGGAAGGGACGACGCTTGAATCAGAATGTCGTCCAAGTAAGGTACTACAGCAATGCCCCTTGGTCTTAGCACAGCTAGAAGGGACCCTAGTACCTTTGTGAAAATCCTTGGAGCAGTGGCTAATCCGAAAGGAAGCGCCACGAACTGGTAATGCTTGTCCAGGAATGCGAACCTTAGGAACCGATGATGTTCCTTGTGGATAGGAATATGTAGATACGCATCCTTTAAATCCACCGTGGTCATGAATTGACCTTCCTGGATGGAAGGAAGAATAGTTTGAATGGTTTCCATCTTGAACGATGGAACCTTGAGAAACTTGTTTAAGATCTTGAGATCTAAGATTGGTCTGAACGTTCCCTCTTTTTTGGGAACTATGAACAGATTGGAGTAGAACCCCATCCCTTGTTCTCTTAATGGAACAGGATGAATCACTCCCATTTTTAACAGGTCTTCTACACAATGTAAGAATGCCTGTCTTTTTATGTGGTCTGAAGACAACTGAGACCTGTGGAACCTCCCCCTTGGGGGAAGTCCCTTGAATTCCAGAAGATAACCTTGGGAGACTATTTCTAGCGCCCAAGGATCCAGAACATCTCTTGCCCAAGCCTGAGCGAAGAGAGAGAGTCTGCCCCCCACCAGATCCGGTCCCGGATCGGGGGCCAACATTTCATGCTGTCTTGGTAGCAGTGGCAGGTTTCTTGGCCTGCTTTCCCTTGTTCCAGCCTTGCATTGGTCTCCAAGCTGGCTTGGCTTGAGAAGTATTACCCTCTTGCTTAGAGGACGTAGCACTTTGGGCTGGTCCGTTTCTACGAACGGGACGAAAATTAGGTTTATTTTTTGCCTTGAAAGGCCGATCCTGAGGAAGGGCGTGGCCCTTACCCCCAGTGATATCAGAGATAATCTCTTTCAAGTCAGGGCCAAACAGCGTTTTCCCCTTGAAAGGAATGTTAAGTAGCTTGTTCTTGGAAGACGCATCAGCCGACCAAGATTTCAACCAAAGCGCTCTGCGCGCCACAATAGCAAACCCAGAATTCTTAGCCGCTAACCTAGCCAATTGCAAAGTGGCGTCTAGGGTGAAAGAATTAGCCAATTTGAGAGCATTGATTCTGTCCATAATCTCCTCATAAGGAGGAGAATCACTATCGACCGCCTTTATCAGCTCATCGAACCAGAAACATGCGGCTGTAGCGACAGGGACAATGCATGAAATTGGTTGTAGAAGGTAACCCTGCTGAACAAACATCTTTTTAAGCAAACCTTCTAATTTTTTATCCATAGGATCTTTGAAAGCACAACTATCCTCTATGGGTATAGTGGTGCGTTTGTTTAAAGTGGAAACCGCTCCCTCGACCTTGGGGACTGTCTGCCATAAGTCCTTTCTGGGGTCGACCATAGGAAACAATTTTTTAAATATGGGGGGAGGGACGAAAGGAATACCGGGCCTTTCCCATTCTTTATTAACAATGTCCGCCACCCGCTTGGGTATAGGAAAAGCTTCTGGGAGCCCCGGCACCTCTAGGAACTTGTCCATTTTACATAGTTTCTCTGGGATGAGCAACTTGTCACAATCATCCAGAGTGGATAATACCTCCTTAAGCAGAATGCGGAGATGTTCCAACTTAAATTTAAATGTAATCACATCAGGTTCAGCTTGTTGAGAAATGTTCCCTGAATCAGTAATTTCTCCCTCAGACAAAACCTCCCTGGCCCCATCAGACTGGGTTAGGGGCCCTTCAGAAATATTATTATCAGCGTCGTCATGCTCTTCAGTATCTAAAACAGAGCAGTCGCGCTTACGCTGATAAGTGTTCATTTTGGCTAAAATGTTTTTGACAGAATTATCCATTACAGCCGTTAATTGTTGCATAGTAAGGAGTATTGGCCCGCTAGATGTACTAGGGGCCTCCTGAGTGGGCAAGACTCGTGTAGACGAAGGAGGGAATGATGCAGTACCATGCTTACTCCCCTCACTTGAGGAATCATCTTGGGCATCATTGTCATTGTCACATAAATCACATTTATTTAAATGAATAGGAATTCTGGCTTCCCCACATTCAGAACACAGTCTATCTGGTAGTTCAGACATGTTAAACAGGCATAAACTTGATAACAAAGTACAAAAAACGTTTTAAAATAAAACCGTTACTGTCACTTTAAATTTTAAACTGAACACACTTTATAACTGCAATTGCGAAAAAACATGAAGGAATTGTTCAAAATTCACCAAATTTTCACCACAGTGTCTTAAAGCCTTAAAAGTATTGCACACCAAATTTGGAAGCTTTAACCCTTAAAATAACGGAACCGGAGCCGTTTTGAACTTTAACCCCTTTACAGTCCCTGGTATCTGCTTTGCTGAGACCCAACCAAGCCCAAAGGGGAATACGATACCAAATGACGCCTTCAGAAAGTCTTTTCTAAGTATCAGAGCTCCTCTCACATGCGACTGCATGCCATGCCTCTCAAAAACAAGTGCGCAACACCGGCGCGAAAATGAGGCTCTGCCTATGCTTTGGGAAAGCCCCTAAAGAATAAGGTGTCTAAAACAGTGCCTGCCGATATTATTATATCAAAATACCCAGATAAAATGATTCCTCAAGGCTAAATATGTGATAATAATGAATCGATTTAGCCCAGAAAAAGTCTACAGTCTTAATAAGCCCTTGTGAAGCCCTTATTTACGATCGTAATAAACATGGCTTACCGGATCCCATAGGGAAAATGACAGCTTCCAGCATTACATCGTCCTGTTAGAATGTGTCATACCTCAAGCAGCAAGAGACTGCTCACTGTTCCCCCAACTGAAGTTAATTGCTCTCAACAGTCCTGTGTGGAACAGCCATGGATTTTAGTGACGGTTGCTAAAATCATTTTCCTCATACAAACAGAAATCTTCATCTCTTTTCTGTTTCTGAGTAAATAGTACATACCAGCACTATTTCAAAATAACAAACTCTTGATTGAATAATAAAAACTACAGTTAAACACTAAAAAACTCTAAGCCATCTCCGTGGAGATGTTGCCTGTACAACGGCAAAGAGAATGACTGGGGTAGGCGGAGCCTAGGAGGGATCATGTGACCAGCTTTGCTGGGCTCTTTGCCATTTCCTGTTGGGGAAGAAAATATCCCACAAGTAAGGATGACGCCGTGGACCGGACACACCTATGTTGGAGAAAATACCTCTATTACTACTATTTCCCTGGTGAGACTCTATAAGAATGCTGTTAGTACTACTATTTAACTGGTGAGAGTCTATAAGAATGCTGCTAGTACTACTATTTCTCTGGTGAGAGTCTATAAGAATGCTGCTAGTACTACTATTTCCCTAGTAAGAGTCTATAAGAATGCTGCTAGTACTACTATTTCACTGGTGAGAGTCTATAAGAATGCTGCTAGTACTACTATTTCCCTGGTGAGAGTCTATAAGAATGCTGCTAGTATTACTATTTCCCTGGTGAGAGCCTATAAGAATGCTGCTAGTACTACTATTTCACTGGTGAGAGTCTATAAGAATGCTGCTAGTACTACTATTTCCCTGGTGAGAGTCTATAAGAATGCTGCTAGTACTACTATTTCCCTGGTGAGATTCTATAAGAATGCTGCTAGTACTACTATTTCCCTGGTGAGACTCTATAAGAATGCTGCTAGTACTAATATTTCCCTGGTGAGATTCTATAAGAATGCTGCTAGTACTACTATTTCCCTGGTGAGAGTGTATAAGAATGCTGCTAGTACTACTATTTCCCTGGTTAGAGTTTATAAGAATGCTGCTAGTACTACTATTTCCCTGGTGAGAGTCTATAAGAATGCTGCTAGTACTACTATTTCCCTGGTGAGATTCTATAAGAATGCTGCTAGTACTACTATTTCACTGGTGAGAGTCTATAAGAATGCTGCTAGTACTACTATTTCCCTGGTGAGATTCTATAAGAATACCTCTAGTACTACTATTTCCCTGGTGAGACTCTATAAGAATGCTGTTAGTACTAATATTTAACTGGTGAGAGTCTATAAGAATGCTACTAGTACTACTATTTCCCTGGTGAGAGTCTACAAGAATGCTGCTAGTACTACTATTTCCCTGGTGAGAGTCTATAAGAATGCTGCTAGTACTGCTATTTCCCTGGTGAGAGTCTATAAGAATGCTGTTAGTACTACTATTTTACTGGTGAGAGACTATAAGAATGCTGCTAGTACTACTATTTCCCTGCTGAGAGTCTATAAGAATGCTGCTAGTACTACTATTTCCCTGGTGAGAGTCTATAAGAATGCTGCTAGTACTACTATTTCCCTGGTGAGTCTCTATAAGAATGCTGCTAGTACTACTATTTCCATGGTGAGATTCTATAAGAATGCTGCTAGTACTACTATTTCCCTGGTGAGAGTCTATAAGAATGCTGCTAGTACTACTATTTACCTGGTGAGAGTCTATAAGAAATAGCAGAAAGAAACAAAACTTTCCAGGATAACAACTTAATATATATGGAATGCATAAGCT